>NW_024424452.1:97140962-97144003 GCF_017311325.1 Ursus maritimus
CTCAATACACGAGAAACAAATAATCAAATCATAAAATGGGCAGAAGATATGAACAGACACTTTTCCAATGAAGACATACAAATGGCTAACAGACACATGAAAAAATGTTCAAAATCATTAGCCATCAGGGAAATTCAAATCAAAACCACTTTGAGATACCACCTTTCGCCAGTTAGAATGGCAAAAATTGACAAGGCAAGAAACTACAAATGTTGGAGAGGATGTGGAGAAAGGGGATCCCTCTTACACTGTTGGTGGGAATGCAAGCTGGTACAGCCACTTTGGAAAACAGTGTGGAGGTCCCTTAAAAAGTTAAAAATAGAGCTACCCTATGATCCAGCAATTGCACTACTGGGTAGATAAAGATAAAGACGTAGTGAAGAGAAGGGCCATATGCACCCCAATGTTCATAGCAGCATTGTCCACAATAGCTAAATTGTGGAAGGAGCCGAGATGCCCTTCAATGGATGACTGGATTAAGAAGATGTGGTCCATATATACAATGGAATATGACTCAGCTATCAAAAAGAATGATTTTTCAACATTTGCTGCAACATGGACGGCACTGGGGGAGATAATGCTAAGTGAAATAAGTCAAGCAGAGAAAGACAATTATCATATGGTTTCTCTCATCTATGGAGCATAAGAACTAGGAAGATCAGTAGGAGAAGAAAGGGATAAAGAAGGGGGGGTAATCAGAAGGGAGAATGAAGCATGAGAGACTATGGACTCTGAGAAACAAACTGAGGGCTTCAGAGGGGAGGGGGGTGGGGGAATGGGATAGGCTGGTGGTGGGTAGTAAGGAGGGCACGTATTGCATGGTGCACTGGGTGTTATACGCAACTAATGAATCATCGAACTTTACATCAAAAATAAATAAATAAAAATAAATAATTAAAAAAATAAAGTGGCAGGATACAAAATAAATGTGCAGAAGTCTGTTGTTTCTGTACAATGAAGCAGCAGAAAGAGAAATCAAGAAAAAAAAATCCCAATTACAGTTGCAGTGAAAATAATAAAATACCTAAGAGTAAACCCAACCAAAAATGTAAAAGACCTAAACTATAAAAGTTTGATGAAAGAAATTGAAGATGACACAAAGAAATGGAAAATGTTCCATATCATGGCATAGAAGAACAAATATAGTTAAAATGTTTATACTACCCAAAACAATCTAGATTTAATGCAACCCCTATCAAAATACCAACAGCATTTTTTATAGAACTAGAACAAACAATCCTAAAATTTATATGGAATCACAAAAGACTTTGAATAGCCAAAGTGATCTTGAAAAAGAAAAGCAAAGCTGGAGGTATCATAATTCCAGACTTTAAGTTATATTACAAAGCTGTAGTCATCAAAACCGTATGATACTGGCACAAAAATAGACACATAGATCAATGGAACAGAATAGAAAACCCAGAAATAAACCCACAATTATGCAGTCAATTAATCTTTGACAAAGGAGTCAAGAATATGAATGGGAAAAAGACTGTCTCTTCAACAAATGGTGTTGGGAAAACTTCAGAGCTACATGCAAAAGAATGAAACTGGACCGCTTTCTTACACCATACACAAAAATAAACTCAAAATGGATTAAGGACCTAAATGTGAGAGCTGAAACCATAAAAATCCCAGAAGAGAGCACACACTGTAATATCTCTGACATCGATTATAGCAACAGTTTTCTAGATATGTCTCTTGAAGGCAAGGGAACTAAAAGCAAAAATAAACTATTGGGACTACATCAAAATAAAACGCTTCTGCACAGTGCAGGAAACAATAAAACTAAGGGGCAACCTACTGAAAAAGAGAAGATACTTGCAAATGACATATCTAATAAAAGGTTAGTATCCAAAATATATAAAGAATTTATACAACTTAACACCCCAAAACCAAATAATCCAATTAAAAATGGTCAGAAGACACATAAAAAGATGCTTAACATCACTCATTGTTAGGGAAATACAAATCAAAACCACGATGAGATACCATCTCACACTTGTAAGAATGGCTAGAATTAACACAGGAAACAACACACATTGGCAAATATGTGGAGAAAGGGGACCCCTCTTACACTGTTGTTGGGAATGCAAACTGGTGCAGCCACTCTGGCAAACAGTATGGAGGTCCCTAAAGAAGTTAAAAATAGAGCTACCTTACAACCCAGCAATTGCACTACTAGGTATTTATCCAAAGGATACAAAAATACTGATTTGAAGGGGCACATGCACCTCAATGTTTATAGCAGCATTATCAATAATAGCTAAATTATGTAAAGAGCCCAAATGTCCATCAACTGATGAATGGATAAAGAAGATGTGGTATAAGGGCACCTGGGTGGCTCAGCCGTTAAGCATCTGTTTTTGGCTCAGGTCATGATCCCGGGGTCCTGGGATTGAGCCTGCATCAGGGTCCCTGCTCAGTGGGAAGGCTGCTTCTCCCTCTCACACTCCCCTTGCTTGTGTTCCCTCTCTCACTGTCTCTGTCAAATAAATAAATAAAATCTTAAAAAAAAGATGTGGTATACACACATACACACACACACACACACACACACACACACACACACAGAGGACTATTATTCAGCTATAAAAAACAATGAAATCCTGCCCATTTGCAACAACATGGATGGAACCAGGGAGTATAATGCTAAGTGAAATAAGTTAGTCAGAGAAAGACAAATACCATGTGATTTCACTCATATGTAGAACTTAAAGAGTCAAAGGAAAAAGAGAGAGACAAGCCAAGAAACAGATTTTTAATAATTTTTTATTATGTTATGTTAGCCACCATGCAGTATATCCTTAGTTTTTGATGTAATGTTCCATGATTCATTGTTTGCGTATAACACCCAGTGCACCATGCAAAATGTGCCCTCCTTAATACCCATCACCAGCCTATGCCAGTCCCCCACCCCCGTCCCCTCTGAAGCCCTTAGTTTGTTTCCCAGAGTTCATAGTCTCTCATGGTTCATTCCCCCTTTTGTTTACCCCCCCTTCATTCTTCCCTTCCTTCTCCTACCAATCTTCCTGCTATTT
>NW_024424452.1:97145300-97244568 GCF_017311325.1 Ursus maritimus
AAATGGTGCTGGGAAAATTGGACAGCTACATGCAAAAGAATGAAACTTGACCACTCTCTCACACCATACACAAAGATAAACTCCAAATGGATGAAAGACCTCGATGTGAGACAGGAATCCATCAAAATCCCAGAGGAGAGTATAGGTAGCAACCTCTTTGACATCGGCCACAGCAACTTTTTCCATGACACATCTCCAAAGGCAAGAGAAACAAAAGAAAAAATGAACTTGTGGGACTTCATCAAGATAAAAAGCTTCTGCACAGCCAAGGAAACAGTCAAAAAAACTAAGAGGCAGCCCACGGAATGGGAGAATAAATTTGCAAATGACACTACAGATAAAAGACTAGTATCCAAGATCTACAAAGAACTTTCAAACTCAATACACGAGAAACAAATAATCAAATCATAAAATGGGCAGAAGATATGAACAGACACTTTTCCAATGAAGACATACAAATGGCTAACAGACACATGAAAAAATGTTCAAAATCATTAGCCATCAGGGAAATTCAAATCAAAACCACTTTGAGATACCACCTTTCGCCAGTTAGAATGGCAAAAATTGACAAGGCAAGAAACTACAAATGTTGGAGAGGATGTGGAGAAAGGGGATCCCTCTTACACTGTTGGTGGGAATGCAAGTTGGTACAGCCACTTTGGAAAACAGTGTGGAGGTCCCTTAAAAAGTTAAAAATAGAGCTACCCTATGATCCAGCAATTGCACTACTGGGTATTTACCCCAAGAAACAGACTTTTAACTATAGAGAACCACCAGATGATTACCAGAGCAGAGGTAGGTTGGGGATGGGTGAAATAGATGATTGGATTAAGGAGTGCACTTGTCATGATAAGCACTGGGTAATGTATGGAATTGTTGACTCACATATACACTGTATGTTAACTATACTGGAATTAAAATTAAAAAAAATAATAAAATGCATATGGCAGAGCAAAGAGCCACGAATAGCCAAGACCATTATGTAGCTTTATAATATCTGCTAGGGAAAGTCTCCTTACTTTGTACATAACCTCTGTCAATATTAAACTGTCTTATTGGAATTAACTTTGAAGAAGATCACAATAAACAGTGTAATGCAGCAACACAGAGACCCAGTCCATGTAAACATGGAATCTCAATGTATTTGGAGGTAGTGTTCCACTCACAGAGAAAAGCATAGACTCTCTGATAATGTGTGTTACAACAACTGAATGAGAAATTCATCTGTAACTGACATATAAAAATATTTACACCCAGGTCCTTTTGAAAAAGATTTTTACAAAGTCTATACCTGACAGCTTATATTTTATTTCAGTGTTCACTGTTATATAGAAGTTTATTTTCAATATTAAATTTAATATAAAATTATTTTAATATAAAATAATTTTTGATTTGAAGGTAGGGAAGGATTTCTAAAATAAGGCAGAAGAAACACACACACACACACACACACACACACACACACACACCCCAAAACCCAAACCAGCAACTAAGGAAACATTCCAGTGTTATTCTTAGAAGCATTAAGTAAATAGTCATTAAAAAAAAAAAAATGAAATCTTGCCATTTGCAATGACGTGGATGGAGCTAGAGGGTATTATGCTAAGCGAAATAAGTTAATCAGAGAAAGACAATAATCATATGATCTCACTGAAATGTGGAATTTAAGAAACAAGGCAGAGGATCATAGAGGAAGAGAGGAAAAATGAAACAAGATGAAACCAGAGAGGGAGACAAACCATAAGAGACTCTAATCATAGGAAGCAAACTGAGGGTTGCTGGAGGGGAGGGGGATGGAGGGATGGGGTAACTGGGTGATGGACACTGGGGAAGGTGTGTGTTGTTAATGAGCACTGGTTATAAGACTGATGAGTCACAGAACTGTACTCCTGAAACAAATAATACATTGTAGGTTAATCAATGGAATTTTTAAAAAATAAGGATATTTACACACACACACACACCCCCAAAAGGCAAAAAAGGCTAAGGAACAAAGCATAATGTGGAACCACCACTTACCTACAAGCCAACTACACTTGGGTCAAATGAAAGGTGTACTATCTTACTCAAGCAGAAGCTTACTAATAATCCTGATATGAAAACTTAGACTAAAACAGTCTGGGCAGTTGTGAAATCTCTAAACTATAGATACAGAAGGAATGGAACAACTTTTATTGAATTAATATTGCAAGCACCCACACAAACAAGAGCACTAACAATACCCCAGAGTCTAAAATAGAAAGAAAAGTATTAATTAAAATAAACAATGATCTATATACAGTACTGGGGAAGTTATCACACCCACCCCTAACAAAACTTACCGGGTGACTGAAGAAGAAAACATATTACATCACATTAAATAATATGATGCTTCTATAAAAATGCCAGGCTGAAAAACACCATCTTTTATTGTATTGACACTAGATGCCTAATATTTAGCCTAACATGATGCAGGGTGACCAGGGGAAACATTGGCAGTAATGGAGAGAATAATGACAGATATCCTTGAGTGGCAAGAACAACAAGAAAGAATGAAAAATGTCTAGGATACTATCCTTATTTTGCAGGCAGGAATCCCCTATGCATCTTTAACCCTATCAAGATTACTAAGCAGGTCAAAGCAGCATGCTGTCTGCTGGCCATACTTCGTTGCCTCTTGCTCACTATTGGCTACCGTCCTCATTGCGGCTAAGGATACTCTTCTGACAGCTCGAGCAATAGCAGTTGTGCCAGTGTTCTGACCTGGAATGCCACCTCCGGTCCAGTACAACTCCACCGTCTGCCATATCCACTACTTTCTCCAGGGATCACTATGCCGGTCACCTCATTGCAATGGAGCACTCATCGACATCACCAGTGTCACCAAACCCGACTTCTCCACCCCATCCTTCACTGTCAGCACCATCTACTCACTGGGAAAGCTTCAGTCAATAGAGACACTAAATATTCAGGGAAGCTGATGAAGCAGTGGACACCTCCACTTTAATCTTCGTAAGAAGCAACAAGGATTCTGAACAACTCCTATTAGACACTGACTTCAAGGATGAAGACTGGTCAGAACCACTCACTGGCTCTTGGTATTACAACCCAGCATATATACCAATGCAACCAGGTACTGAATTTTGTTCTTTTCCCTTATCTTACTGAATTGAGTACAGCTTTGGATACATGACAAACTCTGCGCAAATAATACTGATTTAATTCCTGATTTGTGTGCTAGCATTTTATTGTAAAAGATGAATATGCAGAATAGGTAATTATATCTTTGAATATAAACAGGCCAAAAATTGATCATTTACTACACTCCCAATTAAACTTCTTAGTTCCTATTCACCTACTAGAAAATGAGCAATAGAACTATGGACATTATGCCCAGACTTTAAAAGAACAGGGACATCCACTATACTGTATAGAGAACACCTAGGAAACCTAGCATATAACATGTATCATTATCCTTAGTGGTATACATCAAGCTTCTATCTCATATCACAGATTTCTACCCCAAGAATATAGG
This sequence comes from Ursus maritimus, assembly GCF_017311325.1. NCBI lineage: Eukaryota > Metazoa > Chordata > Mammalia > Carnivora > Ursidae > Ursus > Ursus maritimus. The sequence goes on from NW_024424452.1 coordinate 97,148,815, forward strand.
AATCTATATTAATAAATCCATGCCAGTCCTATTGCAACTTATAATTGTAGCCTATACATTAAAATTTAATACATAGAACTTTCTAAGTAAGTACGAATCCTCAAATTATGCTTCGGTTATCCATCTCATTTATACCTAATCTACAGCATATGCCAAAAACAGATTTGCTCAAAGGAAGGAAAACCTTAAAGTTCCTTGTTGGACTGGTAGGAGGTTTAACTGGAGGAAAAATGGCAGCCACTTTTTCTCAATTCCAAATCAAATCACATTAAATTTTAAAATTTTGAAATAAAAAAACTAAACACACATGCAATGACAGTTTTGTCATCGTTGGGTACATGGATAAATTAGCAATATATTACAAAACAAATGAATGCCACATGGTGTAAACATTCAACATAAAGCAGCTGAAGAAAATGCTGAAGCAAAATACTAAAAAACATAAAAAATGTTTCTCTAACTGGATTTTCAACTTACAGTTGGTTGATACGTGGAGTACTCTAGGACAGCTATAATCTTGGGGCAATACTGATTGCCTGAGACAATGGACAGTCCAACCAGAAGTAGATAAAAACACATCCTAATGCCTGTAATTCTTTGGGCAGCTATGAAATTAGAATGTTGGCACTTAAACATGATCTTGAGTTACCACCTTTTTGTAAAATGAGAAACAATCAGAACTCCCATGAAAGCTTTCTCCTACTGTGGAAGAATTTACCTACCCTCTTATTTTTCTTTTCTTTTTTTTTTTTTTTTAAAGATTTTATTTATTTATTCGACAGAGAGAGACAGCCAGCGAGAGAGGAAACACAAGCAGGGGGAGTGGGAGAGGAAGAAGCAGGCTCATAGCGGAAGAGCCTGATGTGGGACTCGATCCGGTAACACCGGGATCACGCCCTGAGCCGAAGGCAGACGATTAACCGCTGTGCCACCCAGGCGCCCCTACCCTCTTATTTTTCAAACTATGGTCCATCACCATTGATGAATTATGATTCACATTTATTGAAATAGAAAATACACACATTATATCTACACAGATCAATGGATAATATATATCTTTAATTTTATCTATAATTCATAAACTTCATTACCTAGATTCATTTATTATCCATATAAATAAGACTAATTTCATAAAATACAAAATAGGAAATGTCAGTTTATTAAATTTTTATTTCAATTACTTATATGGTTTTATATATGTAGGTATGTGGTCAGCCACAGTATACACATATCTCTTGCTGTGGAATGACCCATGTGTTTGAAAGCCATTGCTCTTATATTACAGTAAATTAAGCAACTGAAGTGGCTGTGCAGCGAGCTGAAAAGACCAGTGGAAGAATGACCACCCTTTCTGTCCTATATATACACAGTGATAACTCCTCAAGCCCAACTGGAGTCTCTCTTTAATAGGCTCGTACTTCGTTGCTTGTCTTTTCAGACTTGCAGCCAGGCAACAAGAAATAGATATAATATTTGTTTGCTTGTTTTTACTTACTTTTAAGTTTTTATTTAAATTCCAGTTAACATACCATGTAACATTAGTTTCAGGTGTACAATATAGTGATTCAACATTTCTGTACAACACCTGGTGCTCATCACAAGTGCACTCCTTAATCCCCATCACCTATCTAACGAACACTTATATTGTAATGAAAAAAAGATGTTCCTTGAAGGACAGTTTACACTTAATGTAATGTCAATGAGTTAAGCACAGGGCTATTCCCATTTACTTTTACACATAAGTTTACATCTTATTAAAAGAGGTTACTTAAAAGATGGTAGAAACTGTATCATCAGTCTTTCAAGTAACAAATTCTTTCATTAAGATATAAGTATTTGCAAACATAAGTGTAGAAAATAGAAATAACCCTGTGCTTAACTCATTGAAACCATCATTATTTAAAAGAACTTTCCCCATTTCTTACAATGGCTTGCAAGGCTGGGCATTCTCTTGGCTTTCAGGTATTTATAGCTCTGCCATCCGCTTAAAAGTTGTCCCATTTTTAAAATCTTTATTCTGCCTACTCAACCACAGCAACCCTCTTCAACAATAATTTGAGGTCCTGCTGCCCCTACCCATTCTATCATTGTTAGTCTAACTGAGCGATGTCAGGATGCACCCAGAGACATGAGTGAATCTCACACTGTAATTTTCAAAAGCATTCAGTTTATTAGAATTATATAAAATGTGCTTATATTCTTTTAATGTAATGCATAAACAGTTATGCTATCTTCTAAGAGTAAATCTGTCATAGGGGGAATGAAACATGAGAGACTATGGACTATGAGAAACAAACTGAGGGCTACAGAGGGGAGGGGGTGGGGGAATGGGATAGGTCGGTGATGGGTAGTAAGGAGGGCACATATTGCATGGTGCACTGGGTGTTATACACAACTAATGAATCATCGAGCCTTACATCGAAAACTGGGGATGTACTGTATGGTGACTAACATAATATAATAAAAAATCATTATAAAAAAAAAAGAGTAAATCTGTCATTGTTCTGTAACAGTCCTGTATCATTTCTTTTCTAGATAAGCTTTACACATTTTTTAAATTGAAAAAAATGACATTTGAACTGATGAAATTGTTAGCATTTTTTTTGTTGTTGTTTACAAACCTACTAGAAACAGTAAGAGTGAAAGAAAATGACTATATATGAATAGGTTAAAAAAGAGAATATTTTTTGATAAGGAAAGGTATGATGAACTTTTTTGTTTTGTAAGGAAAAGTAATTTTGTTCTAATGCAAAATTATTGTTCCTGAATTTTTAAAGAAGGACAAAGCCTAAATGGATCTTGAAAGTTGTAGAAGGTTTATGGAAAAGGAGTATTAAATGAATTTTATACATAGTCAAGATTAGATTTATTTAAGTTTTTTAAAAAGGTAGTTTTAACATCAAAAATACACTGGTGCATAATTAGAATTTGGTTTTCTGTTAAAAGAATAAAGTTTTAGATTATTGGTTCACTCTCAAGAAATTATAAACGAAGATTTTTCTTTGCCTTTAATGTAATCTGCCTAGAAAACAGTTTCTATAGTTGGTCTTCATCAGATTCTTGATTACTCAAGTAAACTGAGGTCTTCTGGATTTTGAGAGAGGTAAGTTTTGCTTATAAGTATGTGACCATTGTGTTTGCCTTTGAAATCTTTTATTGTCACTTCGATCAAATAGATAATTAAATATCACTTCATAATGGTCTATGATTCTATTCAGTCAAGTGTTCAAAACATTTTTATATAAGTGAGATTTTATTTATCTTTTTTTGAGATAGAGAGTGAGTATGAACAAGGGGAGGAGCAGAGGGAGAGAGAGAGAATATCAAGCAGACTGTTTTGAGCACGGAACTTGACATGAGGCTTGATCTCATGACCCTGGGATCATGACCCAAGCCAAAATCAAAAGTCAGATGCCCAACCCACTAAGCCACCCAGGCAGCCCCCAAAAAATGTTGACATTTTTTACAAACTTCCTCAAATCAAATTCTAAGTCAAGTTTTTTTGACCTAAAAGTAACTCAGATTTGTCCCCTCTCCTTGTAGAAGGGAGCTGTTATGCTAATTAGGATTATTTGGTATGTTAAATTATAAAGGAAGCATTGTCAAATAAGTGATGCTAAAATTTCTTTGATTTGTATAGATATCTGTGTAGATACTGTTAAAATAAGTGTTCTAGAAATGGTATGAAACTCTTAGAAATCTGATATATCCTGGTATGTTATCTTGAAGTGTTGTTTACTACAAAATAACCCAGTTTCCTTGTCAATTACATCATAATGAACTCTCATCAGATCTCTAATCATTCCTATTTTTATGTCTTTGTCATTTATGGACAGTTACTGTTTAGGTACTTCATCTTCAAAGAGATTCATGAAAAAGATTTGACAAGTACTGTAGAACACAGGGTTGGATAAATTTCAGATCATAACACTGAACTTGGTAGAATTTCTTTTTTTTTTTTTTTTAAAGATTTTATTTATTTATTTGACAGAGACAGCCAGCGAGAGAGGGAACACAAGCAGGGGGAGTGGGAGAGGAAGAAGCAGGCTCACAGCAGAGGAGCCTGATGTGGGACTCGATCCCACAACGCCAGATCACGCCCTGAGCCGAAGGCAGATGCTCAACCACTGTGCCACCCAGGCGCCCCTGAATTTGGTAGAATTTCTAAAACTCTAATGGAAAACTGATTGCTTTAATATATTTTTCCAGATTTAACGGACTCTTTTTTTTCTCTTCTTTAAGCTATCTATAACTTTACCAAATTGCTGTTAAGTAGATCTTTACAACAAAGGTTCAAGCATTTATCCTTTTCTTTCTTTTTTTTTGTTTTTTTTTTATAGTTCATCATTTATTTAAAACTCTGCATCTCTTTATTATATTGTAAATAAAAAATATTGAAACCACAGAGAGTAACAAATCCTCACATGCAAACATAAGGAGGAAGAAGGCATTTATCCTTTTCTGTCTGATCCCTCCAGAATTCTGAAATTCTTATTAAGTATTCTTAGTTTTCATGACAACATATATATTTATGTAAATTCAGTAAGAATCTGTTCTCTTTGTAACAGGACACTCAATGTACTTAACGCCTGCTTCTTTGACTCCTAGTTTATAAAAGGAAATGTACTTCAATATTGTAAAGAACTAATTGCCTCTATTAAAAATAACCACACTTTGTATAACCATCTTTTCATAGTGTACTCCCAAGGGATGAAGACCTTGAACACCACACCGTACAGCCTGGGGAATTCATCTGTTGAAAAAGGCATCTCCAGAAAGACACTCTTCAACCCCCTGAGAAAGACCCAAATCAAGTACTGTTAACCAATCCTTCTGCTGCCAAATTCCAAAGAATAGACTCTTAGATTCACATCTTACAGCTAAAGAAAGCACCAAATTCTGACTGCATCTGCATCCCAACTGGTGACCTTAACAAAGATTTCCAGGAACTGAAGCTTTCCCAAGATGACCAGACTAGGCCTGTATACACTTTTGTCACTGCTGCTTCTTGTTTTCTTTTTTTCCTCTTTCACTTAGAGAATTCTTCAGTCTATGGCAAATGGGGGAAACCTCTCTATTTGATCTGACACCAGAAACTCTGATCTGTTCACAATATTGGAGACTTTTGGTCTTACCTGGATCTAACTTCTCTTTAGTCCCAAATGCTACTGTCCATTAGACCTGCCTGTCTGTGGAGATTACCTTTTGAGTTAAGTTGTTATGACCAGTGTTCCTGTACCTTGCTTCAACCTTTCCCCAGTCATAACCTACTAGCTCAACTTAACATCTCCACCTTTGTCAACTGTACAGTGCTTGTTCCTGTACATTGTTTTCCTTATCACTTGTTTCCCTGCACCAATTGGGTTTATACTTGTTTGTAAGGATTTTAGAAAAGACTCCTTTAAGAAGGGACAGCCTTTCACATAATGTCATTCCCACTCCTCTGATTCATGGCTTTAATGGGTCAATCAAAATACCAGCTAATAAATCTGTCAATAATTATACTTTAGCAGAGTCCTCTATACTCTACCTAGTTTTATTTATTTATTTATTTATTTATTTATTTATTTATTTATTTATTTATTTTAGAGATGGACAGCATTTCCCATGGGCAAATGAATGTTTAGATAGCTGATGAATAAGAAGCCAATGCTTATTGGGACATTTAATTATTCCTATTAAAATCCATAACAAGTCAGGGGCACCAGGGTGGCTCAGTTGGTTAAGCAACTGACTCTTGATTTCAGCTCAGGACTTGAGCTCAGGGTCAGGAATTCAAGCCCCGCGTTGGGCTCCACATGGGGTATGGAGCCTACTTAAAAAAAAAAATCTATAACAAGTCATAAGCCTCCCACTAGTCCACCCCATTAAGCCTCGATGGCTGCCTTACATGGGAACTTCCAGGAGGCATACATGATCCTGGGTTTTCCTCCATAGGAAGAGAATTTCTCCCATGGTTTGAAGTACATGCCAATAAACACATGAGAAATCTCTCCCTAATGTTAGGAGAACTAGCTGATTCCACAGCAGCCCAACAATGATCACTTAATTATTGGATCTTGGATCACTGCCTAGCTCCTGTTTACTCACTGAACAAAAGGACAGTTGTGCCGTAGTGAATACCACCTGTTTCATGTGGATAAAGTCCTCTGGGGAATGTGCACATTTGTGTAGGTCAGTACTTGGATTTCATTAGATGCCGTGGACTGTCAAGACCCGGTTCCCATGACCTGGCCTATTCTGACATTTGTCCTTTTCCAGGTCTCTGCCTAATCTGACCTGTGTGGCCCACACATGCGCAGTGTACACGCCATTTGTTGGCCTTGGGGCGCTGGGGTCCTTGCTGAGGTCCTCCAGGCCTGTGGCACTCAAGCCCATCCACAGCCACCTGCGCCAATGTCAGGCTCGAAGCATCTTCAAAGAGTGAGGGAAGGCAGTGGCAATCAGACTGATTTTCCTGATTTGTAGCTTGAATGTCTCCGATGATCTTTCTGAGTGGCCCATAGAGCAACAGGTATGAAGACTGTCTATAGATGAGCTATGATCGCGATTTCCCTGAAGCTTACATAATGTCACTCGTATTCAGTTTGTAGGGCTTCAGGAGAAAGGACATTTTACTTATTAGTAATTCTAAGTCAAACAGGTGGGAGAAATTGGAAACATTATTTTGGAGAGTTGTAGTCAGACTTTGGAAGGAAATAGAAGAATTCAGGATTTAGTCTAGTTTGTAGGTAGGAAACAAAATCTCAAAAAAACAATGAACAGAACTAGAATCTAATACACAAAAGTATGTTACTGAAACAACCTTTTTAGGGGCGCCTGGGTGGCTTAGTCATGAAGCATCTGCCTTCCGCTCAGGTCGTGATCCCAGGGTCCTGGGATTGAGCCCTGCAACGGGCTCCCTGCTTGGCGAGAAGCCTGCTTCTCCCTCTCCCACTCCCTCTGCTAGTGTTCCCCCTCTCGCTGTGTCTCTCTCTGTTCGATAAATAAATAAAATCTTCCAAAAAAAAATAATAAAAAAGAAACAACCTTTTTTTTTCTCTGAAGTTACCCTCATTTTCAAAATTGGTCCTAGCCAAGTTAGGACCAATTTGTTTATAAAATAAGTTCAGCTTTTATAAACTTGGCCTGATTATTGACATAACTGTAGTAAGAATAGTGATTAATCATACAGGTTCTTTTAAATCTGCTTTGCTGGAACTTTTTATAAAGAATCCTCAGATTCAATTTTTAACAGCCTCTCAAGGCTGAGAAGCCAACCCAAATACTCGCCCTCAGACTTTGCCTGCAATACCTATAGGTTTGAGTTACTTCTCTTCTCAAGGTCCTCAAAATATCCTGAGGTTCTGGCACCTGCCAGGAAGTGACTTTTTTTTTTTTTTTTTTTTTTTTTTTTTTTTTTTTTTACACTTATGTGGTAAGGCTTTTGGGACCCCTGCAAGCAAGGTATGAGGCTGATTTTCCAGGAGGCTTTATTGGCTCTATAAAGTCACTTTTAGTTCCTTAAAGTTATCTGTTCATATCTGAGTCTATGCATTTTCCTTTCAAATATGACATTATAGTCAAAGCCTTGGTAATATTACCAATATTTCCAACTGCGTCCTGTTATAAGGAGAACAGATTCTTATTAAACTTAGGCAAATAAATATATTGCCAAGAAAAATAAAAGAATGCTCACTGAGTGTTTCTGAATTCTGGAGGGATCAGGTAGGGAGAAAAAGATTTATTTAAATTCTGCTTTACAAAGGTGTAATTCAACAATTGCTGTAAATCCGTTAGCTTAAGAGAAAAGGTTTCCTTAAATCTGGAACAAAACATTAAAAAATCAGCAATATTTCTAACAGTCATAATATAATAATCATCTTCCTCAATATTCAGTCCCATGTAATTAATTCTTGATTTGTTTAAATCTGGTTTTTTTCCATTAGTCCTGGAAATTGCTTACCCAGTTCAGTTTTTGATCTTAGAGTCCTTTTCATGAATCTTCTTGAAGAAGAATTTTTACAGGAACACTTTTATAAAAGCATCTGAGGGAAAGTATAATTATCTGTAAATGATAAAAGACTTAAAAATGGCAATGGTTAAAGATCTGATTAAAGTTTATTACAATACAATTGAGAAGGAAATTTGGTTATTACTGTGACACACACATTTTAAGATAATCACTAGAATTGCAACTGATAACAGGACATATCAGATTTTTAGGAATTTCATACAATTTCTAAAACACTTATTTTAACAACATATCTACATGAATATAATCAAAGAGGGTTAGTATCATTTACTTGACAATGCTTCTCATGTTATGTAGTCCACAAAAATACACCGAATTAGTTTAATCTCTCTCTTACATTAGAACAAATCCTTCCACATTTTGATAAAACATAAAATCCTCTTTTCTATGCAGAAAAGCTGAAACCTTTTGTAATCTCTTATCAAGAGCAAACTGTCTTTTTATCAAAGTGAAAACCTAATTTTAATTTTGTACCTGTGTATTTTTGATACTAAAGCTCATTTACTTATTTACTTTATTTGAATCTTAGCCAGTCCTGAATTCACATACAATTCCTTTTCAAAGATTCCTTTTCCATAAACCTTTACACTTTTTTTTTATATATTCAGATTTTGTCCTATATTTTTCCTCTTTTTCAGCCTCTCTTTAGGACAAAATTACTTTCTTTTCCCTCAAAAAATGCATTTCTATTCCTCATACCTTCTTTTACTGAAGGCATACAGTCTACTTTGCTTGCATATGAAAATGTTTACCTTCTTATTTGTAGTAGCTTTAACCACATATATTAATTAGAATTCTTAATCCGTAGAAACTTAAATTTCTAGGGAAATACAAGTAGTAAGCAATTGTGAACTGTTGTTACAGCAGCATTTTTGTTTAGGTTGGCAGATTTATGAACACATTTTATAGTTTCTAGAAACATGCTTCTTCATAGTGAACTCTTTCAATAAAGCACGAAACATGTTTACTAACGGACCACAATTTTATCTTTATTTTCTTTGAAATAGGGAAGCCAAAAGTAAATAAACTATGTTCGGCAATTAATGTTTCATTATTTTATCCTATTTGGAAATGATCTAGATATTCGATGAATTTAACTTAATTCATCACTTAAGAAAACTTAAAGGTTTCAGGTTACCAAAAACATTTTGGGAGTTAAAGTACGCATGCTAGAAAATATAATTATTGCTAAAAAGTTTATGTGTAAACTCTTGCTCCCAAGTTATGTTTAGATTACCAATGAACACTTCATGACATATTAGACAGTCAGTTATCATTCTAAGTTATTTTTTGCTGACAAATTTTGTAACAGGGATAACATGAAGTGATTTGATTAGTGAACTCATGTAGGATAAAAGTATTATACTGAATGCTATTAACTCTAAAGGCGTGTCTATTTTAATTAAACCAATAACCTTAAATTAGCTCTAATACTGTGAGGATTAATAAAGGGAAACCTCACTAAAATGGAATTGGGAGGTTCAGCCGGAGACACTCGCATGACCTATCACATCTTATAAATTGCAGATCCAAGAGGAAGAGACGGACCTTGCACACGGATACCACTTTACTACTCCAGCGGGAGGAAGAAAGGCTTTCCTCCTCCTCCACCAACAGTCCAGCCAATGAGAGATAGTCACGACTTAGCCAATGAGAAGCCACTATACTTCAAACTCCCAGTTTACTCCAATAGACTTTTTGTTTATAATGGCCTTCCCAACTTCCCCTTTCCTCTATAAAAGAGCATACCCCTCCTTTGTTCTCCAGACTCGCTTACGGTTTTGCTAGAGCTTGGTTGTTGTCGGTGGTAATTCTCTGCTTTTCCTAATAAGCCTATATTTTGCTGGCAAAATGACTAGCAGTTCAGTTTTAAGTTTAACATTACTTGGTGATCAGAAGTGGGATCCAGAGGAGACCCTCCCAAGAACTCCAAGGCTAGTGAGCAAACAGGTGCTGGTACACAGAGCTGATGAGGCTCTCCACTTTCTCCCTGACCCTAGAATTTGGGGGTAAGTTTCCCCCTAGATTTTGAGCTCTATACTTTGTGTTCAATTTCTCCAGGCTTTAGTTGGGATATGTTTTAAGCCCTGCCCCCCACCCCTTTAAAAACATCTGAGAGTAATCTTTTGGCCTTTGGTCCAACTCTTTTTCGGAATTGGACTTTTCCTAATGGAACTGTGCTGGCCTTTGGTCTGACTCCTTTCTGAGATCAGACTGTTCCAGTTGGAATGTGCCTGCTGGAACTGTGCTGGCCTTTGGTCTGGACCCTTGTTTGCAACCAAGCTGTTCTTCCTGGAACTGTGCTGGCCTTTGTTCCGATTCTTTCTGGAACCAGGCTGTTCCTGTCAAAACAGTGCTCTTTAGAAATTTTCTTTTTGCTTTAGAGAAAAACAAAACAAAACCTCTAAGAAATGGGATCCCAGTCATCAAAACGTTTTGAACGTGCCCACCCCAACTTCTGGGACTTTGGTCAGTTTTATGTTTAAAAACTATCATCCTTCTGCATGGACATTTATAAGTAAGTGGAGTGACTTAACCAGAAGTAATTTGGGAACTTTCAGTCTTCCCAAACTTAATTTTCTCAAAACTGATTTGGACAACCAAGACCTAAGATCGACAAAACTGAATGAGTTTTCCATTTTAGTTGGTATTTTGAAGCTTCCAGGCCTCATTAGGAATCTAAAATCACCTCTGCAAAACACAATTTATTAACTGAGGCAAAAAATCTTTTTAATAAAATGGGGAAAAGGGCTTCTGAGGCTTCTTTTTTCCCCTCTCCCATCTTCTTGACATGACAGCTCTCTTATGCTTGTGCCCCACCTCTGGCATCACCTTCCTCTATTTTCTCTGCACCTGTCCCATCTGCTCTATACCCTCTGATCCCTCATTCTAATCTTTCTGCTGAACTTCTGTTTTCCTTCTAAACTTCCTCCACCCCCTTCTTTCCTGAACCTATTAAAATCTGCCCCTTTAAAGTTAAGTCTTCTGAGAATCTAAATAAATCCCAAGTCTCTTATGTTCCTGGACTAAGGCTGAATTGTGAGTCATAAAGAGTTTCCTATAGTGACTGAGGACCCTCATATGTTTGAAGAATTTAACATAGTTTTTCAAACTTGCCAACCTGATTTCTCAGATTTATATCAGTTAGTCCACATGCTTGGTGATGAGGATCAGTCCAAATGTTAGATGAAACTAGCCTGATGGGAACCTCTTGAAAGGGATTTAGAGAAACAGAGCCCTGACTTTTGGCAAGATGCCAGGACACTTGCTGGAGATCTCTACTGAGTAGCTTTTTATTTCATTTCTTTCTTTTTTCTTTTCTTTTTTTTTTTTTTTAAGATTTGACTTATTTGAGAGAGAGCACAAGCAGGGGGAGCAAAAGGCAGAGGGACTGAGAGAAGCAGGCGGCTCCCCACTGAGCAGGGAGCTCAGATGCCAGTCTCCATCCCAGGATCCCGGGATCATGCCCTGACTCAACACAGATGCTTAACCGACTGAGCCACATAGGCACCCCTATAGTAGCTTTTTAAAAAAAAAACCCGTTGATTGGAAGAAAACTGAGGCTTGAACACAAAAGCCTGATGAATGTGTTGATTCCAAACTATCTTTTAAAAAAAATTCTGGTCATCTGTTAGATGTTGAATCCCCTTGGGTAGCATTTAACACTTTGTTTATTAATGGACGGATCTGAGATCTTTTCCTTTTAGTTAAAAAGGTCATGATGGAATGGGAAATTATGTCCTCTCCAGATTTAATTTGGCAAACCAGCGTACTTGCACCCTAGCCGAATTATTTAAAGGAAAGACTACTAAATCTTCAATGTTCTACTCCAGGGAATGAAGGCCTCTAAACAAAACTGGAAGCTTAGTTTCTGCTATTATTGCAAAGAACTAGGACATTGGCAAAAAGATTGTTACAAATTTAAGTGCTTCAGGCGCCTTCAACCCTCTGGCCAACCTTTTTAATGCCCTCCTAATTTCCACTGATGGGGCTCTAAGGAGCTCCAAGGGCTCTTCCCAGTCCTCTCTCTCAATCAGATCAGAGAAGCCACTCTTCAGATTGGGAATGAATCTCTCCCTGTGCCTGCTGACACCAGAGCTACATTCTTGGTGCTCAGCCCGTTGCTGTAAAGCAGCCCCCGCCTTGGACTACTGGAACAGCTCAAATAGTGGGGGTCTCTAATAAACCCCAACAAGTTCCTCTGAACCTATTCCCTTTTGTCTAGGCCCTTTGAGAGATACACATTCTTTTCTCTTTAGTCCCTCCACCCATATTTATTTTGAGATTTCTTAGAAAAATACCAAGCAGGAGTTTCTTTCTCCCAAAAGGGGAAAATAATTCTAGAATTTGACAGTAGTAACTAAAGGAATCAAGCAGGGAAAATAAATGATGCTTTGGCCTCTTTTCTATACTCAGTCTCTAATGGCGCTATAGCCGTGTCTGCGGACACTGATCATTTGTTCCTATTAAATCAACGACCGTACTCTTTAGGGGCAAAATCTTTGATGATATCGGCAGAGTCCACAGTGTGCCGCCCATCAAGATTCAAATAGATCCCTCAAAACCTCTCCCTAGAATTATTTCCCTATAAATGAAGAACCCCTTCGAGGCATCAAGCCCATTAGAGGAGATTACAAGGCTCAGGGTCTCATTATCTGCTACACTAGTCCCTGTAACACTCCTTTTTTACTGGCGGAAAAACCCAACGGGCGAGGATGGAAATTTGCACCTTTTGATTCCCTGTGACAATTTACAGGAAACCCTTCTAACCAATGCCTCTAACCAATGCATTTTCATGGTTTACCGATGGTTATTAATTAAAGGATAAAAATGGTAACTATTATGCCAGGCATGCCATTACAACTCCTTTTGAAGTCACTGAGGCAGCACCTTTATCTTTGGCTACTTCGGCCCAATGGGCTGAGTTATGTGCCCTTACGTGAGTGTGTACTTTAGCCAAGGGTAAAACTAAAAACATTTACACTGATGCCGTTGGGGTTGCTCATAATTTTGGAATGTTATGGAAACAAAAGACAAACAAAAAACCATACTTTTGCCAGGGGCTCTAGCTATTATTAAGCTTCTCAGACATTCCAGACTTGACTCCCAGCATGTCAAAGGAAACTACCTTGCTGATACTTCCAAATATGCAGCTCTCACGGAGACCAATAGTTAAACCACTGTCATGTTTCAAAGGGATAGTCTCTCAAATGACAATTGAGAAAAACTGATTACAGATGCCCAACAATTGGCTCCAGAAAAGAAGAAACAATATTAGAAATGTAATAATTGTTGGCTTGATAAAAAGAACTCCAGTTTGGACCAAATACTATCCAGCCCTACCAGAAATTCTAAAATTCCCACTACTTACAACTGTATATGCATTAAACTAGTGTTCTACTGATAAAACATTAGTGTTCATGAACCCATATTGGTGGGGAAATATTAACCATACCATAAAAAGTGCCTACCTTGGTTGTTCCTCTTGTCCAAGTTACAGTACTGGGAAACCTATCCATACTGGCCCTGGACATGTTAAATTGCCAAATGAACAATTTGAGGCTTGGCAAATGGATTTCATACAGCTCCCTCCAGCTCATGGATAAAATGTTTTAGTAATGGTTTGTATGTTTTCTCACTGAAGCATTCCAATGCCTCTTCTGTGGCTAGTTATGTTAGAAAAAATTATCCCTATTTGAGATCCCTTGCTCGAACTTCGTAGTGATTAAGAAACCCACTGTACTGGTCAGGTGCTCTGACAAGTCTGTGCTGTTTGGCTGATTTTACACCACTTTCATTGTGAATACCATCCTCAATCTTCAGGGTTAGTTGAATGCACTGACAACATTATTGAGACTAAACTGGACAAAAAAGACTTTAAAACAAAGACTGTAACAAGAGACAAAGAATGACACTATATGGGGCGCCTGGGTGGCACAGCGGTTAAGCATCTGCCTTCGGCTCAGGGCGTGATCCTGGCGTTAAAGGATCGAGCCCCACATCAGGCTCCTCCACTATGAGCCTTCTTCTTCCTCTCCCACTCCCCCTGCTTGTGTTCCCTCTCTCGCTAAGAATGACACTATATACAATCCAACAAGAAATATGACAATTGTAAATATTTATGCACCCAACATGGGAGTACCCCAATACATAAAGCAGCTACTAACAAGAAAGGGAAGCAGTTTATAGTAATACAATAACAGTAGTGGACTTTAACACCCCATTTACATCAATGGACAGATCATCCAGACAGAAAGTCAACAAGAAAACAGTGACGTTGAGTGACATATTGGACCAGATATATCCAAAACATATTTTCAGAACATTCCATACTAGAAGAGCAGCATGCACATTCTTTTCATGTGCACATGGAACATTCTCCAGAATAGCTCACATATGAGGCCACAAAACAAGTCTTGACAAATTCAAAAATATCAGTCATACCATGCATCTTTTCTGACCACAGTGCTATGAAATTAGAACTCAATCACAAGAAAAAATCTGGGAAGAATGCAACTGCATGTAGATTAAATAATGTGCTACTAAATAATGAAGGGGTCAACCAAGAAATAAAAGAGGAAATAAATAGAGACAAATGAAAACAATCATCCAAAATCTTTGGGATGCAGCAAAAGCAGTTCTAAGAGGGAAATGTATAGCAATACAGGCATACCCCAAAGCAAGAAAAATCTCAAGCAACCTAATCTTACAGCTACAGGAGCTAGAAAAAGAACAAACAACCTAAAACCAGCAGAGGGAAGGAAATAATAAAGATCAGAGCAGAAATAAACAAAATAGAAAAAAAAGCAAAACAAAAAAACAGTAGAATAGATTAATGAAACCAGTTGGTTCTTTAAAAACATCAACAAAATGGATAAACCTCTAGCCAGACTAAAAAAAAAAAAAAAAAGACTTGAATAAACGAAATCACCAATGAAAGAGGAGAAATACCAACCAACATCGCAGAAGCACAAACAATTGTCAGAAAATATTATGAAAAACTATATGCCAACAAACTAGACAACCTAGAAGAAATGGATGAGTTCCTAGGAGCATACAAATTACCAAAACTAAAGCAGGAAGAAATAAAAAAATTTGAACAGACTGATTACCAGGAAGGAGATATAATCAGTAATCAAAAAACTCAACAAGCAAAAGTCCAGGACCGAACAGTTTTACAGGCAAATTCTACCAAACATATAAAGACGACTTAGTATCTACTGTACTCAAACTATTCCCAAAAATAGAAGGAAACTCCCAAATTCATTCTGAGGTCAGTGTTACCCTGATACCAAAACCAGATAAAGACACCATAAAGAAGGAGAACTATAGGCCAGCATCTCTGATGAACATAGATGCAAAAATCCTCAGCAAAATATTAACAGATGGAATCCAACAATACTTGAAAAAAATCAACCACTATGATAAAATGGTATTTATTCCTGGGATACAGGCGTGGTTCAATATTTGTAAGTCAATCAATGTGATACATCACGTCAATAAGAGAAAGGATAAAAACACAGATGATCATCTCAATAGGTGCAGAAAAAGCAGTTGACAAAATACAACATCCATTCATGATAAAAGCCCTTGACAAAGTGGGTTTAGAGGGAATACACCCCCACATAAGAAAGGTCATCTATGAAAAACCCACAGGGAATATCAGACTTAATGGGGAAAAATTGAGAGCTTTCCCCCTGAAGTCAGGAACAACACAAGGATGGTCTCACCACTTTAATTCAATATAGTACTGGAAGTCCTAGTTATAGCAATCAGATAAGAAATAAAATGCATATACGTTGGTCAAGAGGAAGAAAACTTTTATTTATAGATGACATGATACTATATACAGAAAACGCAGAAGACTCCACCAAAAAGCTACTGGAACTAATAAATGAGTTCCACGAAGTCGCAGGATACAAAAATCAATGTGCAGGAATCTTCTGTGTTTGTATACACTAATAATGAAGCAGCGGAAAGAGAAATTAAGAAAAACCCCATTTACAATTGCACCAAAATAATAAGATACCTAGGAATAAACTCTGAACTATAAAATATTGATGAAAGAAATTGAAGATGACACAAAGAAATGGAAAGACGTTCCACGCTCATGGATTGGAAAAATATTGTTAAAATATCTATACTACCCAAAGCAATCTACATATTCAATGCAATCCCTATCAAAATACCAACAGCATTTTTCACAGAAATAGAACAAACAATCCTAAAATTTATATGGAACCACAAAAGACCTCGAATAGCCAAAGTGATCTTGAAAAAGAAAAGCAAAGCTTGAGGTATCATAATTCCAGATTTTAAGTTATATCACAAAGCTATAGTCATCAAAACAGTATGGTACTAGCACAAAAATAGACACATAGATCAATGAAACAGGATAGAAGACTCAGAAATAAACCCACGAATATATAATCTAGTTGATAAAGGAGGCAAGAATATGTGATAGGAAAAAGTCTCTTCAACAAATGGTGTTGGGAAAACTGGAGAGCTAGATGCAAAAGAATGAAACCGGACCACTTTCTTTCTTTTTTTTTTTTTTTTTTTAAAGATTTTATTTATTTATTCGACAGAGATAGAGACAACCAGCGAGAGAGGGAACACAAGCAGGGTGGGAGATTAAGCAGGCTCCCAGCGGAGGAGCCTGATGTGGGGCTCAATCCCACAACGCCAGGATCACGCCCTGAGCCGAAGGCAGACGCCCAACCGCTGTGCCACCCAGGCGCCCCCGGACCACTTTCTAATACCATACACAAACTCAAAATGGATTAAGTGCCTAAATGTGAGATCTGAAGCCATAAAAACCCTAGGAGAGAGCACAGGCAGTATTTCTCTGATATTGGTCATAACAACATGCTTCTAGATATGTCTCCAGAGGTTATGGAAATAAAAGCAAAAATAAACTACTGGGTCTACATTAAAATAAAAAGCTTCTGCTCAGCAAAGGAAACAATCAACAAAACTAAAGGACAACCTGCTGACTGGGACAAGATATTTCCAAATGACATATCTAATAAAGGGTATCCAAAATATATAAAGAACTTCTATAACTCAATGCCCCAAAACCAAATAATCCAATTAAAAGTAGCCAGAAAACATGTACAGACATTTCTCCAAAGAAGATATCCAGATGGCCAACAAACACATGAAAAGATGCTCAACATCATTCATCATGGAAATGCAAATCAAAACTACAATGAGGTATTACCTCATACCTGTCAATGGCTAAAATCACAAACACGAGAAACAAGTGTTGGTGACTGTGGAGAAAAAAGAACCTTGTGCACCGTTGGCGGGATGCAAACTGGTGCAGCTACTGTGGAAGATGGTATGAAGGCTCCTCAAAAGTGAAAAATAGAACTACCCTATGATCCAGTAATCATACTACAGGGTATTTACCCAAAGAATATGAAAACACACATGTGAAGGGACATATGCACCCTTATTTTACTGCAGCATTATTTACAGTAGCCAAGATACAGAAGCAGCCCAAGTGTCCATTGATAGATGAATGGATAAAGAAGCTCTACACACACACACACACACACACACACACACACACGATTATTATTCAGCCATAAAAAGGATGAAATCTTGCTATTTGCAACAACATGGATGGATCTAGAGAGTATAATGCTAAGTGAGATAAGTCAGTCAGAGAAAGACCAATACTGTATGATTTCACTCATACGTGGAATTTAAGACACAAAACAAATGCACAAAGGAAAAAAAAAAGACAAACCAAAAATCACACTCTTAACCATAGAGAACAAACATGATTACCAAAGGGGAGGTGGGCTGGGGGATGGGTGAAATAGGTGAAGGGAATTTAGAGTACATTTACCTTAAAAGGCACGGAGTAATGTATAGAACTGTTGAATCACTATATTGTACACCTGAAGCTAATGTAAGATTTTATGTTAACTACACTGGAATTAAATTTTTAATTAATTAAAAAAAAAAAAAAGACCGGGAGCCACTCTCCGGGTTTAGACCACGGACACAAGTGTCCCCAGAGAGGCATAGATAACACAGCCCCCGTGATCCAAAAGTTTACTCCCCAAAATAGGCTAAGAAAGCAAAGATCTTCATTCCACAGGTAGTGAAACCAAAACACTGAATTAACAAATGCTTGACTGTTCTACCCTAACGAAACTCAGGTTAACCTGATTGATTTTGTGAGCTTATTTTGTAGAAGTTGACTGACCACCAGCAAGACTAGCTGAGACTGGAGCAAACCAGGAAGAATTCTTGCAGTTGCAGAGAAGGGACCAAGAGTGAGTGAAAATAACGTCTGTGATGACACACTCTGAGATCTCCTGCATCAGCATGCTTACCCTGCCCTTTAATGAACATGTGTCCCATGAAAAGACAGGATTCCTGAATTTCCATACTCAAAAAGGAGAACACCTCTCTTTTCCACTATATCCAATCAGCATAGTTCATTCAACCTACATACCTGTGACATCTTGCCCCCTTGACCTTAAATACACCCAATGGCAACCCTTTGCGGAGGCAGATTTGAGAAATTTTCTCGCATTTCCTTGCTTGGTGCCCTGCAATAAAGCCCTTTTTCTCTACCACAAAACCAGCATCAGTGTTGGACTCACAAAGCACTGGTGACCAAGAAGGGACACTAAGTCCTGTCTGGACACCTGTCTGTGGTTCGCTGCCCCTTGCTTGCCCGGGATTCTGTGAAGGGGTCCAGCAGCTGCCTGGACCATTGATCCAGGGAGGTGTCTAGGGATTCCCTCATGGTGGGATGATGCCAACATTCCACATTTTAGTTTCATTTTTGTGGTGGAAAAAGAGGACTTGATTTGGAAAAAGTCTGTTGTTGAATACTTCATGTGTGACAGCACAGGACAAGTTCTTCTCTTCTCTTTGATCCTCTTCTAGGGTCCAACATGATAGAGTTCCACAAGGAAGCTTTGACTTCTGAAAGGAAGCCTTCGTTGGGGGAAATCCTGACATCAAAGAAGAGTTAGGGACCCTACGCACAGAAGTTCTCTTGTTTTCTTAGTTCTTGAATTTTTGATAAAGTGCATCTAGTTTTGCTAGCATTGTATTAGGCAATATCTTGGTTAGGATAAAGGAAGTAAATTAAAGCCAAAGCATGGGTAATAGTAATTTGATCTCTTCATGCAGCCCTTTGGTATGCATACTTAAGAACTGGGCAGCTGGTGGTTATGATCCCTTGAAAAACAAGATGATATTTTTCTGCAATATTGCTTGGCCACAATGCTCCCTGGACTCAGGAGAAATGTGACCTGAAAATGGGCCTTTGGATTACAATACTATTCTCCAGTTAGAATTGTTCTGTAAAAGAGAGGAGAAATGAGATGAATGACATTCTGTATGTACAATCTTTCATGCTGTCGTAGCAGAACAAGCTGGTACAGAAGAAACTATGGTCCAACAGGGGGATAAACCCCCAAGGTTTTACCAGAGTGTAATGAGTGACAGGACGACCCCTCAACTAACACAGCTGAATTTACCAAAGGCTCCAGTTCGACCTCCACAGGGAGGTGCAGCAGGGGCTCCAGCTACACAAACCTCAGAGCCATGGGCTCTAGGGTCCCAGGCTCATGAGGAGTCAGTCAGAGTAGAAAGAAATAGTCTCTCCTTCTCATACCCAACAGGGCAGGGAGCAAAATTTGGCCAGGGAGCCGCTCAAATTCAGGCAGGCCAATTCCCTTTAAGGCAAGTGCCCACTGGGGAATGAAATGATTTGGGGACATTCCCTTTTTCTCTACTTCCAACTTGTTTAATTGGAAAAATAATACGCCAACATATAGAGATGGCCCCAAAGGAATGGAAAACTTGTTCTCCCCAGTTTTACTACCCATAACCTCATCGGGGCAAATGTAGACAGTGTACTCACCACTCGCCTTATGTCAGAAGACTGGAGAATGAGGTTAGAAGAAGCTGAGAAGCCCCAGGTTGAGGCTCTAGGCAGTCTGTTAAGGGCTGCGACAGCCATGGTGGTGCTGGCGGCTGACCCCAACGGAGATGCAAAGGATAGGGGGAATGACGCTAGTGTCCTAGATATTTGAAAGAAACGGCAGAGGTTGGAAGCGGCCATAGAAATGTCTATGTCACAATTGGGTGAAATTGCCTTTAAGGTCTTTAACGGCAGAGATCACCAACAGAAGGAAAAGGAACAATGCAAGATGAAACCAGCGACCTTGGTTGCTACGGTCCTCACACAGGGTGGACACAGAAGAGGTAACAAACCCAGAGTAAGAATTCCTGGCAAGCAGAATCAGAAGAGGCCGCTACAATAGGGCCTTGGCAGTGTGCCTGTTGTAAACAGGAAAGCCACTGGAAAAAAGAATTGCCCCTAGATTAAACAAAGCTCCTGGGGAGAAAGGGGAGCAAGATCTCATTACTCTTGAAATGTCCCAGCTTACTGAGACTGATCAAGAGTGATGAAGCCCTCACTCTATTACAACCCACCGGCTCCATTAACCTTTCTCACAAGGAGCCCTGGCACAACTGACGGTGGGAAAATGGATGACTGAATTTTTGATCGACACGGGCACCACCTATTCTGTTTGAAATACTTGCTTAATAAAATTATCCTCCATGAGAGTAACAGGAGTGTCAGGAGAACCTTTGCAAAGACTGTTGTTCTTCCAACCCCTAGGTTGTCAAATTGGAGAAACTTATTTGAAACACAGTTTTTTTGATTATGCCTGAGTGTCCCACACCACTATTCGGAAGGGACTTGCTGAATAAACTCAATACTCAAGTCACTTTTTTGTCTAGGCAAATAGGTATCAAAGAACTACCAGAGCAACTTGCGCGTTCCAGGCAATATTACAATCAGGAGAGGAACAACCAACAGACTTGTCAGAAGAGATTCTACAAAAGGTAAACCCCAACATTTGGGCAGGTGGGAGGACTGGATGGGCAAAAACCGAAGCACGCACCCAGGTGAAGTTTTGCCCTAAGGCAAAGATTCCAAACCTAAACCAGTGTTCCCTAAGGCAACATCTTAAATGAGGTTTGCAGCCGCTGGTCATTGCCTTTTTGGAAGAGGACTCATTCAGTCCTGTCGCTCACCTCCAACAATCCACTCTTGCTGGATCAGAAGACTGCACAAGAGAATATCACTTTGTCCAAGACCTCAGATCAATTAAACAAATAATGGAATATGGTTACCTGGTGGTACCTGATCCTTACACCTTGCTCATCGCCTTGTCTGGAGATTTTCACTGGTTCACTGTGTTCAACTTAAAGTATGTGTTTCTCTGTGTGCCTCTTAAGTCCAGAATCTCAAGAACTATTTGCCTTTGAATGGGAAGACTTGAACACTAAGGTTAAGCAGCGATATTGCTGGACTGTACCCCCCCCCCAAGGATTTAAGAATGCCCTATTATTGGTGAGGTTCTGGCTAAAGATCTGAGAAAACTTCAGCTCACAGAGGGTGACTTGCTTCAATATGTGGATGACATTTTGATAGCCAGTAAGACCAGAGACTAAAGACTATTTTGACTCAGAACTTTCTAGCTGCCTGGGGATGAGGTATCCAAAAAAGAGGGGCAAATTTCTCAACCCTCTGTGAAATATTTGCTGTTTAAATGGTCTCAGGGGCAAACAAGTTTCCTCCCTGATAGGGGAGAGGCATTAGCCAGGGCTGAGGTACCCACTACGTAGAGGCAACTATGGAGATTTTTAGGTATGGCAGAATTCTGCCATATCTAGATTTCCAACTTTAGATTCACAGCTAAGCCCTTCTATGAAGCCCTCAACTGAGGAAACAATGAACTCTGTAATTGGACGGGAAAATGTCACCAGGCATTCCATGTCATTAAAAACAATTTGTTAAAGGCACCAGCATTGGGACTTCCAGATATAAGAAAGCCCTCTGACTTATGCGTGAAAGACAGAGGGTAAGTCTTAGAGTGTTAACATGGACTCTTGATAACATGAGAAGACCAGTTGCCTATGTTTCAAACAATTGGATATAGTGACATAGGGATTCTGGGATCACACTGGTTTTTAGGTTTATTTTCATAGATCCTCCAAGGTATTGATGTTACAGGAACTAATAAAAACGGACATGTTCATATGCATCATACTAATTATTAGATATGGAATGACAAAATGTGTGCAAAGTGTTGTTCCAGGATGGTTGAAGAAGGAACTAATATCCTGGTTATGCAAAATGTGCATGTACAGCCAGGAACAAGAAAATACTTCCAAGTAAGTTCAAAATAGTTTCATTCCTCAAGCCCCAAACTATGCCCCTAAAGAGTGGTCATCATCCCATTCTCTCAGGACTGGGGAATTATCAAATGATGGAGGGGACTAAAACGGATATGCTGAGTTAAAAAATACTTGGTTGTTCTACTCTAAGGAAACTCTGGTTAACCTGACTGATTTATGAGCTTGTTTTGCAGAAGTTGACTGACCACCAGCAAGACTAGCTGAGACTGGAGCAAACCAGGAAGAATTCTCATAGTTACACAGAAGGGACCAAGAATGAATGAAAGTAACTTCTGTGATGATACACTCTGAGATCTCCCCCAGTTGTCATGCTTATCCTACCATTTAATGAACATGTGTCCCATGAAAAGACAGGATTCCTGAATTCCCGTACTCGGAAAGGAGGACACCTCCCTTTTCCCATACACCAGTCAGCATATTCCATTCAAGCTACATATTCTGTCACACTCCGACCTCTTATCCTTCAATACACTCAACTTCAACCCTTTGGGGAGGCAGATTTGAGAAATTTTCTCCCATCTTCTTGCTTGGCACCCTTCAATAAAACACTTTTTCTCTACCACAAAACCAGCATCAGTGTTTGGCTTGCTATACATTGAGCAATGGGCCCTTGTCCAATAACAAAAAGGATGGTGTAGTGAAGACAGTGTCCCTGATCTCCCATGAAAATGTAAGATGTCTCTAGTCTCAGACCCCCTAAGCTATTTCACCAGACAGGTACTACTGGAATGGGACTTTTCCAGGGCTAAGAAGCAACAAAGTTTAAGATAACAAAGGTCCCTTTGGGCCGCAACCTCTTATGACAAACTCCCCTGGCATTGCTGGATGGAGTGCTGCTTAAACCTTACGTTTCAGAATCCCAGTCTATTCAACCGACCACCAAGGTATAGCCAACTAAGTGTACCCTCTGAATGGTAGAGACAAACAGAATATTCTTGCTGGTCACAAAGTCAAGCTCTCAGGACATAGAACAAGATCAAAGGAAAAACTTCATCTGGTTCTTATAAAGGGAATCCACAGCAAAGTTTGGCCAAAAGGACACCAGTCTGAGAACTGTGAACTCACCAGCCTGTGAGCCCTACTTGAACAGCAGGCTGATAGGGCCCATGTCTGCATTCTTTCCCCATAGTAATTCCTATTTATGACAGATGACGCAAAGATAAGGGAAAGCAGTGACCACCTCAAGGAGGAAATGATCAGTCAAATCAAGACTATTCTACCAAATATACTAGAGTTGCCAAGTCCAAGCAACTGATTCCACAAATATTTTCTCAAGCTGATCTTAATTTAGAAAGAGAGAGAGAAAAAGGACTCTCACCACTTTCAGGTACATTAGACACCATCCCCCGCACCCCCCCCCCCAAGACAGAGAGCCAGGGGCTGTTGTGTCAAAAATTCCTACCTACTTCCAGCTTTTGTCAGGTGTCTCAGGATCTCTCACCTGTAGTTGTGTTCAGCCAGGGAAGTTTATCCTGCCGATTACATCAAGTGTTGCAGAGGCAAAAGATTTCTGTACTCTTCAACATTCTTCTAGCTGGCCTAAGAATTAAATTGACATAAGATAGATTAACAGGAGAAAAAAGCAAAATTGTGTGTGCACAGAGGCCAAATATTAAAATTGAGACTCAAATTACTAAGGCAGGTGGCTGTTATATTTTTTAGACAAAGAAGCAATAAATCTGTGAGGAATTGACCGGATGAAGAAAACGTGTTTGGGAGCTTCAATTAGTAAGGGATTTAAAACAGAATTTGGACAGGGGTGGTAAATTGGTAAAAGTAAAATATTTACACAGCTTTACTGGCTCTGGGTTCCCTATCTCTGGTGATAGGATTTCTCTTTACTTCCTGGTGCAAGAAGTCTCCTCTTTACATGGAAGAATTATTTCCTGTTTTCTGGAGACAAAGGGGGGTGGTCTGGGTGTCTTTCTTGCACTGTTTCTTACGTAACTTTAATTCAAAATTATTAATATGCCAAAGTGGCACATTTTGGGTGGCCTGCCTTGGCCCTCACATGTGCATTTGGGTTGGTTAGGGGTTGGAATAAAGAGGATGCCATGGAACCCCAA
Organism: Ursus maritimus; assembly: GCF_017311325.1. Taxonomy (NCBI): domain Eukaryota; kingdom Metazoa; phylum Chordata; class Mammalia; order Carnivora; family Ursidae; genus Ursus; species Ursus maritimus. Next base: position 97,173,145 of record NW_024424452.1, read on the forward strand.
GAGACTGCTCTTGAGACCTGGATTCTCCATAAATTGCAGGTTCTAGGTCTCTGGCTTTCCAGATCCGCATGGCCAACAAACATGCAGTATGCACCCTATAGCTGAACTTGGCAGCCAAAGACCTTCAGGCATGTGGGGTTGGGCTGGTCCACAATTACTGGCAGAGCCTCCAGCATGAAGGGAGCTCACCCCTGAAATCCTTCTGAGGTATCACCTTTAAACTTGAAACAGTCCCCATTTGACTGCCTGCCTGCCGGATGGGGTCCTGTACTTCTCGGGCAATCAAGACTCCCAGGTCTCTCTTATTAAAGGATACTGCAGTCAGACTGCCCAGCCCCATGCCGGCATGGTATCCAGTTTCCTCCAGTTATAACTTTGGATGGAATATGTGCATTTATGAAGGTTAGGGCTTAGAATTAGGGAGATGTCTTTGACCCACAAAAGGTCACCATTCCAGGTTCCTGTCTCCCCTGAACTTCACAGCCAACACATATGCTGTATGCACCACAGCAGGTGGCCATGGGCCCTCCAGCTCAAGATGGTCCCCAACCACCTATGTAGCCTCCTGGGTAGAGGGATCCCTTCTGTGAAAATCTTTGACATGACAGCTTTAAATGGGTGAGAGACGGTCCTTATTTGGACTGGCTGCTTAGTGAGGTCCCAGTCTTTTCCAGAAATCAAGGCTCTGAGGTGTCTCTTATTGGAGGGTGCCCTGGCCATTCTGCCCAGAAACACCCTGCCCAGTCCAACTTCTTCCTGATCTGCCTTCAGAGGAAATAAGTGCATTTGTTTAGGTTAGGGCTTGAAACAAGGCAGGTGACTTGTAACCCCAAGAGCCCAATCCTATAACCGATCTTTGGCTACCCTGGCCTGTGCATACTGCATATGCACAGAACATACCTGTAAACTGGCCTTGGGCAGACCTGGATCTCCAAGCCTATAGAACTCCAGCCAGGCCAACACCCACCTCCATAACCTCTGACATGGAGAGAGCCCACCTTCTGAAAAATGCTCTGAAGTGGCAGCTGCAAATGGGCCACAGTCAGTCCCCATGGGGATTTGCTGCCTGATGGGGTCCAGGGCTGCTTTAGGAATCAGGACTCCCAGGTGTCTCCTAATGGAAGATACCTTGAGCTGCATACCCTGCCCCTCCCTGGCAAAGCAGTTGGCAAACTTCCAGTTCTGTCTTCAGGGGGAGTATTATATATGATGGATGGGGAGGCCTTACAATGGAGCTGACACCTGTACCACCAAGAGTCCACACCTGTGGCATGGGCTCTCCTGACACTTGCCCTATCCCAGGTTCCTGGCTAACCTGACCTTTCCTCTCGGCCCACGCACGGGCAGTAAAGCACCCCTTCAGCCACTTGGGGTTGCTGTGGCCCTACAGCCCTGTGGAGCCACGGCCCACTCCCAAACACCTGCAAAGGTTTACTGTGGATGGGACCAGCCCCAAACTTCACCCTGATGGAACAGCTACGATCTGGGGGCAGTCGTCCACATTTAAACTTGCTGCCTGAGTGGGCCCGGGGCTTCTCCTTCCCACAAGACTCTCAAGAGTCTCTTATTAGGTGATACCTGAGAGCACTCCTGGCCCTGTACGACCACAGCAGTCCAGTAACCTCGAGCTCTGCCTCAGAGGGGATAGTGCCTGTGGGGAAGGATAGGGATTGCAAGTACCCATACATCTTGTCCCTAAGAGCCACTCCTCTAATCCAGCGTCTCAAGACCAGAGTTGTCCCAGGTCCCTGGCTCTGTGTGCAGTTCATCCCCCTGAGACAGCTGGGAACCTCCAAGGAATGGAAGTGGTACCAGACACCAATACCTGCGTAGGCTACAGTGTGGAGTGTGCCCACCACCAGATATCACTCTGGGGCTGCAGTGGCAAACTGGCCACTATCCATCTCCATTTGGACTTCCTGCCTGAAGGGGTTCTGGGCTGCTTCATCAACCAGGATTCCCAGGTGTCTCTTATGAGATAACCAATGAGAAAGCCCAGCCCTGCCCAGGCAAGGTAGACCAGTATCCTCCAGCTGTCTTCAAAGGAAGCCTGTGCCTTCGCATAGGTTACAGTTTGAATTGAGGCACATGCCTTTTGTTCACATCATCCTATTCCTTGACCTGGCCTACCTGGATCCATTTCCAGGTTCCGGGCTACCTTGAACTGATTTGACCAGGCACGGGCAGTGCATACCCCTTCAGATGGCCTGAGGCAGCTGGGGCCCTCCAGGTTAGTGGTGCAGGGCCCAGCCCCCAAATTACATGGAGGCAAAAGCCGCAAATTGGCCACTATCAGTCTTGATTTGAACTTGCTGCCTATAAGGGTTCCAGGGTTTGCCATCAACCAGGACTCCCAGGTGTCTCTTATTAGATGATAGATACCCAAGTTGCGTGCCCAGCCTTGTCCTGAGAAAGGAGGGCAGTACCCTCCAGATATACTTGCAGGGGGAATATGCATGAGGCAGATGTCACGGACATCTAAGAGCTCACTCTTGGAACCAGGCCTCTCCACACACTTGTCCTGTTGCAGGTCCCTGGCTTCCCAGACTCGTGTGACTTGTGCTGTGCAGTATGCACTCAGGCAGTCAGTTTGGGGGCAGCACAGGCCCTCCAGGCTTCTGAAGCTGGGGCCAGTATCCAACCACCTGCAAAGCCTCCAGGACAAAGGAGCCCAACCCTGAAAATCTTTCTAAGGCAGCAGCTTTAAACTGGTGATGGCCCCCATTTGGATTGGCTGCCTGATAGGGTATCTGGCTTCTCCAACAATCAAGGCTCCCAGGTGTCTCTTATTGGAGGGTGTGGTGGCCATCATGCCTAGCCCAGGCAAGGCCAACCAGATTTCTCCAGCTCTGCCGTCCAGGGGACTGTGCACATTTGTGGTTAAATCTTGGAAACAGGCAGATGCCAGGTACTTCCGATAGCCTGCTCTTGTGCCTCAACAGGGGGGACGGGGGGCACCAAACTCCCGAAAATTGCTCTGAAACAGTCACAAGAAAGGGCAACAGTCAATCCTCACGTTGACTTACTGCGTGCTGAAGTCCTGGGCTTCTGCGTCCATCCAGGTTCCCAGGAGGCTCTTATTGCAGGATATCCCTGCTATCCCACTGATCTAGCCCTGCAAGGGGGTCCAGACTACTCAATGTCACTGGGAATATGCATTCATACCCACGTTCATACCGCAATCACAACCATGTAGGTTGGGGCTAGGACTTAGGCAGAGGACTTGTAACCCCAAGAGACTGTTCCTTTGAACCCTACCTCTTAGAAGACTTGCTCTGTTCCAGGTCTCTGGCTACCTTGACCTGCATGGCCCACACATACACAGCCCATAACCTGTAAGCTGGCCTCTGGCAGACCTGGTACTCCAAGCCTGTGAAAACCCAGCCAGGGCCCAACCATCTGTATAGCCTCTGGTGTGGACGGAGCCCACCCTTCAAAAGTCGCACTGAGCTGATAGCTACAGAGGCTGACAGACATCCCCGTGTGGACGTGCTGCCTGAGGGGCCCCGGGTTTCACCAGCAATTGTTGCCTTGTGTCTTTTATTGGAGGGTACCCTGGCCCTGCGGCTGGGCCCCACCCTGACAAGGCAGTCCAGACTTAGCCTGTCCCTGTGACCCAGCCTCACAGGGGACTTGTGCTTTTCAAGATCCCTGACTACCCTGGCCTGGGCATGCGCAATACATACCCCATCAGCGGCCCTTTGGCAGCTGGGCCCTCCAGGCCTGAAACCCAATCACCTGCATAGCCTCAAAAATGGTGGGAGCCAACGACCCAACAATCGAAAATTACTCTGAGCTGCTGAAATGAGTGACGGTCAATCCCATGTGGCCTTACTGTCTCCTGGGGTCTGGGCTTCTGCATCAATCAGCGTTCCCAGGTGTCTCTTACTGGGGGGTACTCCAGATTTCTCAAGGACCGCCTTCGGGGAGAACATGTCCAATTATGTAAGGGGGGGGCCTTGGAATTAGGCAGACACTTTGTAACTTCAAGAGCCTGCTCCCCCGACCTGGCATCTCCAGATGCTGGCCCTGTTCCAGGTCCCTGGCCCCCCTGACCTTTGTCCCCATGCAGGCACATACGTATCCTGTAAGCCAATCTTGGGCAGACCCAGCCCTCAGAGCCCGTGAAACACTGGCCAGGCCCCCACCACTTACATAGAGTCGTGCGAGAGGGGAGCCCACCACACGAAAATCGCTTCTAGTTGACCCCTACTAATGGGAGACGGTCTCCACGTGGACGTGTTTCTGGATGGAGTCTTGTCTCCAAATGGAAGATACCCCGTCCTGTGGGCTCGATCCTTCCCCCAGCGAGGCTGTTGAAAAACCTCCAGTTCTGCGGGGTTCCAGATCCCAGGCCAATTTAATCTGGGAGACCCGCGCATGCGCGGTTGGCACACCACCTTTGGCCTTGGGCTGCAGGGGGCACTCCAGGCCTGTGGAACTCCAGCCTGAACCCAGGCACCTGAATGACCTCAGGGTGCAGGGAGCCCCACCCCCTGAAAAACCCTTCTGAGGCAGCAGCTTAAAACAATCTGCATTGCCTCCGTTTGCGTTGGCTTCCCGATGGGGTATCAGGCTTTTCTAGCCATCAGGGCTCCTCAGGTGTTTCTTATTGGAGGACCCTCCGGTCACCTAGCCCAGCCTGGCCCAGGCAAGGCCACCCTTATTTCTGCAGCTCCGCCTTCAGGGGGAATATATGCATTTGTGGAAGTTAAGCCTTGGAATTAGGCAGACTCGAGTGTCCCTAATAGCCCCCTCCTGTGGCCCGCCTCACCTGACATTGCCTGTGTCAAGGTCCCTGACCGCCCTGACCTGCACAGCCTGCATATATGTGGACCATACCATGGGAGCCGGCCCTTGGCTTGTGGGGCCCTCAGAGGCCTGTGGAGCTCAAGCCAGTCTTCAAATACCCACTAGCTGCGGGGTGGGGGGAGAGCCTGAAATTCTTTCCGAGGCTTCAGCTTTTAACTGTTGACTCTTCATTCTCATTGGAAGCGGCTGCCCAATGGCTTCTACCGCAATCAAGGATCCCAGGTGTTCTTACCGTGGGGTTTCTCAACCACCCCTTCCTGCCCCACTGAGGCAAGGCAGTGCGGATTCTCCCAGCTCTGCCTTCATGGAGAATATGTGCCATTTTGCATGTTAAGCCTTGGTATTGGGCAGATGCCAGGTTTCCCAACCGTCCCCTCTTGTGACCCAGCCTCAGCCAGCATCGCCCAGGTCCAGGTCCCTGGTTGCCCTGGCTACTTGGACTTGCATGGCCTGTGCTGGAGTGGTCCATATTCTGTCAATTGGCTTCTGGCTATTGGGGCCCTCTCTGCCTGTGGAGCTCAAGCACGTCCCCAAACACCTGCCGGCCTGCAGGGTGGACAGAGCCCACCCCCTACTAAAATCATTCTGAGGCTCCAGCTTAAACTAGAGACAGTGAGTTCCCATTGGGACTAGCTGCCTGTTGGGGTATTTGGCTTCTCCAGCAACCAGGGCTCCTCGGCGGCGGGGGGNNNTGACCCATGCACGCAAGGCAATCCAGACTACTTTAACTATGCCTTCAGAGGGAATATTTACATTTGCAGAGGTGGGGGTTTCGAATTAGGCAGATTCTTTGTACCCCAAGAGTATGCTCCTGGAACCTGGTATTTCTGGACACATGCCCTCTTTTCCAGGTCCCTGACTACCCTTACCTAGGAGGCCTGCACATGGACAGTACGTACACAAAAGCCGGCTTGGGGCAGAGCCTGCCCTCCAAGCCTGTGAAATTCAGGCCTCCACGGCCAGTATCGCCCCTGGGGTGGAGGGAGCCCATCTTTTGAAAATCGCTCTGAGCCAATAGGTGCGAAAGGGCAACAGGCAGTCACCCTGCAGACTTGCCGCCTGCCAGGCTCCAGGGCTTCTGTAGGAATCAGGACTCCCCTGCGTCTCCATGTGGCAGATGCCCTGTCCTGCCAGGCAGGCCACTTCCTAGTAAGGCAGTTGAAAGACCTCCAGCTCTGCTTTTGGGGGGAATATTCCATAATGTAAGTCGGCCTCGTTCTTTAGGCTGATGCCCCGTTTTCCCACTAGCTCTCTCCTGGGATGCGCCTCGCCCACCATTGCAGGTCTCCTTTCAGCCTCAACTGCCAGGCCTGCTCATGTGTGCTCTGTATCCCGTCACCCGGCCTTGGGCTGTGGGGGCCAACCGCAATGACCTCAATGACCTCAATGTCCTCCGAGTAGAAGGAGCCCACCCCTAGAAAGTCTTTCGGAGGCAACAGCTTCAACCTGGCAACAGTGTCCCCATTTGGACTGGCTGTTGATGGGGTCCTGATGTTCACCAGCAACAGAGGGCCCCCAGGTATCTCTGATTGGAGAGCACCCTGGTCAGCGCTGCCCGCCCCGCTCTGCACCTAATGAGAATACGCACATTTGTGTCGATTAAGCCTTGGAATTAGACAGATGTTTCATACCCACCCTCCCAGGCCTGCCCTGCGCCCTGGCCTAAGCTGTCATTGCCTGTCCCAGGGCCCTGGCTTCCCTGAACCATATGGCTCCTACATGAGCAGTACATGCCCTGAATTTTACCCTTGCGCAGCTGAGGCTTCCGGGCCTGGGGAGCTAGGGTTTATCCCCAACAATCTCAAAGGAGGAGGTTTCTAATCCCGTGAAAATCTTTGAGGCAGCGGCTGATACGGGTGACAGGCCCCATGTGGACTGGCTGCTCCATGGGGTCCCCGGCTTCTGCTGCTTCAGCTCGGCCCCAAGCACCTGGTTAGCCTCTGGTGTGGAGAAGCCTACCTTTGGAAAGTGCTCCAAGCAGACAACTACAGATGGGCAACAGTCAGTCCCCATGCAGACTTCCTGCCTGGGGGGATCCCCGGATTCTCCAGCAATCAAAGCCTCCTAGTGTCTCTCCTTGTTGGTGGATACCCTGGCAAGACCTCCCAGTCCCTCCTGGTGATCTTCTGAGGCAGCGGCTTCAACCTGGCGACTCTCAGCTCCCATTGGGACTGGCTGCCTAGTGGGGTTGCATTGCTAACGTGTTTATTTGTTCAGTGAGTAGCCTGGACTAATTCTGTGGGGTTTGGGTCTGGTGGTATATAGATTTTGATGTCAGTGCTCAGGTCTTATTTCTTTTTATTTTTTAGTCTGACTTCCTAGGCATCATTCCTGAGTCAGCGTAGATTAAGTCAACCCGTAATGGGTCAGAGGTTATCCTTAAACATATGGACCCTCTAAACACCCTACCTTTTGTGTCTGAAACCGTATGTGGTTTAGGAAATGCTTTCAAAGTTCAGGGAGTGTACAAGTCTGCTCTACATTTAACCAGGGACCAGCAGCTCACAGGGCCCTCTCTGGTGTCTCTGACTGGATACAGTTGTTATATACCCAGTAACTTCTGGACCACCAGCAGGAAGTATTATCTTAGGGGGGCCCTTTTTGGTTTTTTCCCCCAAATCTCCCTGTTCAGTTTCTGGCTAGTCTGCCATTTTGTTACTTGCCCCAACAGTAGCATGTAGAGATGTTAGCCTTCCTGCATTGTTTCCCACAATAATCTCTATTGTATTCAACAGTGTCATTGGGTGTGGGTGTTTTCCAACATCTGCTATAAAGTCATTCTGCTCGAGCAGGGCAGCAGAGCCTGCCTACCCACCTGAGTCAAACTTGTGAGCCACAGAATGGGGCAGGGGTCAGAGAAGGGTGGGAGCAGCCACTCTTTTTTAGTGAGAATTATGGAGATTTTCTTTAATAAACGTTTCTCAACAGTATGCTCTTTGGCCAATTTACAGAAACTCTAAATGTTTATATATATAATGTTTATATATATATATACAATGTTTATATATATATAATGTTTATATATGTTTATATATAATGTTTATATATAATGTTTATATATATAATGTTTATATATGTTTATATATATGTTTATATACATAATGTTTATATATAATGTTTATATATATATGTTTATATATGTTTATATATATGTTTATATATATAATGTTTATATATATATATATATATATATATATATATATATATATATATATATATATATATATATATATATATATATATATATATATATATATATATATATATATATATATATATATATATATATATATATATATATATATATATATATATATATATATATATATATATATATATATATATACACACACACACACAATTTTGTCCAGTTTTACTTCTGCCTTTTGGAAAGGGAATCTACCACACTCCTGTCCTAGCCATTCTTGCCAGTCCCACCTAAAGGAGTTTGAAATATACTTTGTTCAAAAATTCCAGGAAGCATTATTTGACAAAATTATTCTTGACAACATTTAAAAAATATCCACAAACATATAACAACTATTAAGAGGGAACCTAATTCTTAGTGCCAGTTCGAAGAGGAATTTATAATAACTAAAGATGGACATGGCATTAGAACGAGGACTGATTGCCTTCTGAGACAGCTGACCTCCTGGCTAGCAAGAGGCGAGGAAGGGCTTCATTTCTCCTCCTCAGGGGTCCATTTCTGACTGTTTCAAACTTAGAAACTTTGTAACTGCAGCAAGGAAGTCGCACAGCTATTATTCTGCTCAAGTAAATATCAAGAGTCGAATTTAGTCTTGATGTGAAAACACAAATAAGACATTATTTAGTTTTTTCACGCTACCCTCTGTGAACTTTGATATTTACCAAAAGAATTTCACTACGCCAGCTTCCTGGCAGTGCAATGAAATTCAAAAGTCATCCATATCACCCCAAATGAAAGCAGGATCTTGAGCAATACCACCGTTGTTGGACCATTTCTCAGTATATGTGCTGGGGATAATCTAGCATGCCGCTTTTACTTAATGCCATTCTAATCTTATGGATTTCTACTGTTGGGGTGCAAGGTAAGTTGAAAACACAAGAGCAGATCTGAATATTTAGTTCCTCTCTCATATGTGTGTGTGTTGGGTGTGTGTGTGTGTGTGTGCAATTATGTCTAAAAATGAATAAATAGGTAAGAACATTTTGAATAAAGGCTTATAATTTAATCTATTTTATAAAAATGTTTTTAATATGAAATTAAGAGAAAATAGAATGAAATGATTTTCTCTGTCCTCTAAGTTCCCAAGTGGGAATAGCCACCAAATATGACATTTGCAGAGGAATTACAGGATGAAAAAGCTGCATATAATAAAGTCAAAAGGGTCGGCTACCAGTGTCATTCTCCATAAACTCTGCAATGCCACTGGCCAGAGAAAACATCCCAAGAACTTCAGGACATCTTCAAAATATTCGCATTTTCATAGATTTGTTAAATTAAGATTTAAATATTATTAAACCAGGAACTTCCTTTTTCAATCTAATTATCATTCAACAAAGGGAAAATCTCTTTTAGTAAAACAGTCCAGTATATCCTAATTTTTTAATGTAATAAACCAGTGAAATGTCAATGAGTTTTTTGTTTGTTATTTGCTTTTTCTGAGCTCTTCAGCAAATTTTAAAAGTGAAAAGAAATTGTCCATCTTTATTAAGACGATAAACCACATCTTATAATATTTAAAAAACTGTCTCATCTTATTTCACGTTGAAATAAAAATCATCATATCCAAATAATTGCAAACGAAACCTCTAACAAGATCCAGGACCGCTGATTAGACCATGTGCGGAAATAGAGTTTCAGTCCTGTGTTTCATTGTTTGATTTCCAGAAGGGGTTTATTTTGCTATTTTGTTGCTTGCTAATTTTTTCATATAATGGACGTTCTTTGGGGGAAGTTTCTTTTTAATCCTAACATAAGAGAAAAATAGGAGCAATAAAAATACTTTACTTTTAAGAGCCACCATCATAAAAGTTATAAAACCTTATTTCTATGGACTTGAAACTCCTTTTGTTTGTTACTATTTTTAACATTGAGATAGAATCACAGCAGAGCAATTAGCTGATGGGGGTAAAAGTACAACAGGCAGGGGCACCTGGGTGGCTCAGTCGTTAAACATCTGCCTTCAGCTCAGGTCATGATCCCAGGGTCCTGGGATCGAGTCCCCCATCAGGCTGCCTGCTCTGCTGGGAGCCTGCTTCTTCCTCTCCCACTCCCCCTGCTTGTGTTCCCTCTCTCGCTGGCTGTCTCTCTCTGTCAAATAAATAAATAAAAAATAAAAATCTTTAAAAAAAAAGAGTACAACAGGCATTACTTAGTCTCCATTGAAAATAGCAAATTATCTGGTTAGACTGTACAACAGCCTCACTGAACAACTGTAGAGATAGGTGTATTTGATTTTTTTTTTCAATCTGTGTGTCTGGTATATATTGTTTTAAACATCTTAGTGATGGCATTAAGAGAGGATTTCTAAATGGGCAAAAAGCAGAGGAAAAGAAGTGTAAACTATGAGAATAATAGGTAGAATTTTTACAACCCATAACCCAGAAAAAGATATTCAAACCTCAAACTAGTCTCCTGGAGAACCTTCAGTGAAGCTCTATCCAGAAGTTGTGTCGATGTTCAATGGCCTGCAAGTTTGTGTCGCAGGTAGGATTCCATGCCTGTTGAGAAACTGGCCCCAGAGCAAAAGCTGCGTGTTAAAGTCATGCTTATATAACCCCCCCAACCCTACATGCTTTCCATAGCGAAATACTGATCGAGCACTACATTCTGCTGCATCAAAGAAGCTCAAAAGAAAATGAAAACTCTGTGCTTCACTACAGCTTTGAGTGTCCTTCAATAAGCAAATAGAATGCAAGACTACGTGTACCTATGTATGTATGTGTGATCTACGTGTGTATACATGAGGGTGTGTCTCTATCTCATTGGAAATGTAGTCATGAGCTTTTATCAGAATGCAGAGACAGGAGACATCATCTCCTACTTTTGGAGAGGGTGACTGGCTAAGGGAGGTTTGCCAAGAGAAGTTAACTTTTCAGAGCTAGCACATCGCTGTGCACACAGTGAATATTTTTGCAAAATGTTGCAGAATGAGCATTGAAGTATAGGTAGAAGAGGGATGATCGGAGAATGGAAGGGACCTTATTCTGGATAGCAAAGTATACACAGGTAGAAATGCATGGAAATCCAACGCTATAATTTGAGGGGAGGGCAAAGCATATCTGGAAAAAGAATTATGGGGGGTGCAACTGTCCATGTTTTCCTCCACATCTTCTCCAAAACTACCACGTGTCAAATTGTAAACAGATAAGTAACCTCGGGTTTCACAGGTTAAACATCACAGGAATCCCCAGCGTGAAATACTGTGCCACATGGGAAGTCACCTCTAGACAAAGGCAAAGGAGAATTTCCCGGGGAAACCGGTTGGTGAGCTGAATTTCTGGAAGTTGTTTTCTTTATTCACATGAGGAGAAAACAAAACTGCTCCATCCTCAGGGCACCAGGAAAAACCAGACAGCACAGAGTCTGAATCAGAACAGAGAAAAGAAAAGCCCAGAGAGCCCACACGACTCTATCCCTGCCTGCCAGCGCGCGGTGTGGACCCGTGCCGGCCGCTCGCTGCTCCGCTCGGCAGCCGCTCGTAGATCCTTGCGCGGGATTTTCTTCTCAAAGTTACTGCGGAAGAGAGTTTATGCCACATGACTCCAAACATAAATCTCATGTTCATTGACAATGGGCTTTTCAAATACTCTTAGAGATCGTTTTTTGTTCTCGATTGGTTAAGGTAGAGGAGCTGGAGCTGGATGAAAGAAAAAAAAATCAAAGATGATTAAAATGATTTAATGATTCACTGACGTAGGTTAATTCTTCAGTTTTGTCTTATTTTTCCCAGCATTTTCCTATTGTAATTTTCCAAAAATTAACCACGGAATTATATATGGCAAAGAGAAGCCTGAGGAGCTTTTGCCAATATCTATCGGGGAAATTTATTATTATTCCTGTGAATATAATTTTGCATCGCCTTCACGATCCTTTTGGACTCGCATCATCTGCACGGAGCAAGGATGGTCGCCAACGCCCAAGTGTCTCAGTGAGTAAATGCCCTGGCCCGTAGATGTGCCTGCAACACTCAGTAAATAGAGATGCGCCAGGTGGGATGTTGGCTCCTGGCAGACAGTCCCAGGGCTCAGGACGAGTCAGCGAAGATGAGAGATGTCGTCCTTTCTTGAGAAGCCTTTTATGAAAACTAAATGAAGAATAAGTATGTGTACTTTCTTGTGTTACCTAGAAGTGCTTTACATATTTTAATTTTAAAAACTGATGATTTATATATTTGACTATTAATATGTATTTCCTAATATTTGCTTGGTATCAGCCTGGGCGTACTTTTCCTTTAACACAAATCTTTTTACATACACAATTTGTTTTGAAACTTACCATTCTCTTGAATATTGCAAAGATTGTGTCGGTGTAAATATTTTCACTTTCATATTTTCCATAAAACATGTCTTTTATTCTTACAGTGATATCTAGATTAATCCTTCCATGAATGTGAAGAGCAGACTCAGCAGAGAATAGGTATATAAGCAAAAAGCAGTGGGGGGTGCCTGGGTGGCTCTGTCAGTTAAGCACCCAATATTTGATTTCAGCTCAGGTCATGATCTCAGTGTCATGAGATTGAGCCCTGTGCTGGGCTCTGTACTCACTGAGGAGTCTGCTTGTCCCTCTCCCTCTGCCCCTCCCCTTCACTCTCTCTGTCTCTCTCTCTCTCTCTCTCAAATAAATAAATAAAATCTAAAAAAAAGAAAAAACAATGGGTAGCAGAAAATATGAGCCAACAAAGGAGACAGTAATGGTCTTTATCCTTCTGTAAGAAACATTTATGAGAATTAAGAGAGAAATGGATATATTAAAATCTAATTTTATACCTAGAAAGGTTTATAAAAATAAAATATTTTTTGTAAAAACCATAGAACAGAATGAAATGTTAATTTACTTCCATGTATGAAATATATTCGTATATTTCGTACTATCATATATGTAGTAGCATGATCAGAATTCTTTAGAAATTTTGTTTTCATACCTGATTTCCATTTTGAAAGTTTGCCATTCTTCTTAAAATATTGTAAAAAGCAGGGGCGCCTGGGTGGCTCAGTCGATAAGCGTCTGCTTGGGCTCAGGGCGTGATCCTGGTGTTAGGGATTGAGCCCCGCATCGGGCTCCTCTGCTGGGAGCCTGCTTCTTCCTCTCCCGCTCCCCACTCCTCTCTCGCTGGCTGTCTCTCTGTCAAATAAATAAATAAATAAAATCTTAAAAAAAAAATTGTAAAAAGCAAATTTAATTGTTTTTTACCACTTCCATCTTGTACATTAAGCAATTTTTGGTCCTTAGGACTGTGTTTCTTTCCTTCTGTGGAAAATGGTCATTCTGCATCTTCAGGACAAACACACCTGGAAGGTGACATTGTACAAATTGTCTGTGATGTCGGCTACAGCCTTCCTGATAATAGTGACACCATCACATGTTTGGAAGATGGCTGGTCTTCTCCTCCCAAATGCAGCTCCACCAGTAAGTAAAATGCTATCCTGTCACATCCTGGCATGTGATGTGATTTTTTAAAAAATGTATCTGTTTCAGGGGCTAAATGTAGCTCTCACCTTTACTGGCCTTTATCGTTATGCATTTGTTTTTCAGTTCCAGTTGAGTCTGATAGAAATACAAATAACGTAGTTTGCCCACCTACACAGATGCAGAGCATGCAATAAATAGAAATATTAGGCAATACAAACATTTTGAAGGCAGTCCCTTTATGTTAAAGTAACACCCATTTATTGCTTACGTGAAAATTATCACGTTAGTTGGAAATGAACTTTATTTAAAACTGGAGTATTAAACTGAAAATAGACTATGTAAGTGAACATAAGTCCAATCCTAGTTAAAATGTCTTATGACTAAGACAGTTTATTGTAGTTATTTTATGTGTGTATATTAACTTCATAAGCTTAATTCCATAAACAATCAGTTTCTATGTTTAAAATATATTGTGCCTGTGAGTGTGATGTTTATTTGTCAGTAGCTTAGAATTTGGAAAACAACTCAAGAAACAGTATAATACGATGGCATCCCCTAGACCTGTGTGAACGCTTGTAACTCTTCATCTTTACAACTCACGGGCAATCATTCTGAAGCCAGTTCATGGAATTCCAGCCTATGCTTGCACAGCTTAGCAATCAACAGAAGACTCAAGAACACTCTTAAGAAAACTTCTCTAGCTCTTACTCCTCATATACCCTTTCTCTGTTACTCTGCCCTGTACGCTCGAGCCATTCTAGCCACCACGCTCTTCAGTACTGTGATCTCGCTCTTCTCTATTTAGGAAGACCCCTGGACTTGGCATGGCTTCTCCCCCCCACCCCCCGTGCAAGACAGTCTGGAAAGTGCTCTCCTAGTAGGAAGCTGAAACAGTCATAGACTGTGCTTTGGGGTTTGGGTGTCCCCCCCCCTTTTTTTTTACTCATCACAGACTTGCATTGAATAGTTTCCAGTTTTTTAGAGATATGTTTGTAGAGTCTTCTAACATTTTTTCTGGTAGCTGCTATGCTGATACTAGCTAATCTATCTTATCAGGAAATGAAGTATTCTGACATTTTTTTTTAAATGTTATTCTACAACTTCATTGTTTAAATTTAAACTACTAGAAGGTAGAGTCTTTTTAAAGCAGCTTGAATTAAAATACTTAGTTACCAGTTAGGCCACAATCTCAATTACGAGAGACTTACACATGACTAATACTTGCAGAAAAATAATAAAAGAACACATTTATTAACTTCCTACCTGAAATGTCCAGTGGTAGAACAGAGCTCATGATTTATGAGGCTTCAGTTACAGTGTAAATATTTCATCGTCATCTCTGTCTCGAGAACCATCTTTCTTCATTTTGTGGAATAATGGCAACTGTCCGCCCAACAATTATATTTTAGAGGCCTAACAACTCAGTTTGACCAGTAGTAGCTCACACAAGCTGGTTTCTGTGTACATTTTTTGAGACTCCATTACCCTTTGAAAAATTCTGCGTATGCAAGGTTGGGTGTTGGATCAGGAACACCGTGGAAAGTCAATGACATTTCAGGGCAACTCCAGCGTGGGTTCTGAGAAAAATCACCTCTGCGTCCATGAGTAAATGATCACCTATTTGAGCTCAGGCTACTGAGCCTGCCACAAAATGAGTATGCTGAACTATCTAGGCAACAATGATTAAAATCTAACAATGTGTCTCTAAATCCCTACATTGTTTCCACCTGTGGTGGAAGCTCCCATTTTCTACCAACTGTGTTAGATTTATGGACAAATATTTAGTGAAAAATGGCTAACAAGAATTAGAGTGGCAAGGGAAGAGAGAATGACTGGATAACAAAATGGTGGAGAGAGACTCAGAAAGAGGAAAGAAATAGCGGGAATACAGAAAAAGAATACAGAAAAATAAATATTTAGAACAAGAGTTCTAAACTTTTTCTGAAGCTTGCGCACCTTTTGTTCCCCAGAATAACTGTGGGGATGCTGATAAAATCATTAATCACTTCATTAAATCAACCGTGGTATACATATGCCTTTATATCTTGTGGCAATGTTAACAACATTGTAAATCACACGTTTTAAAAGAATATATTGGATTCACTCTTAAAGGAAAGTCATCCATGTTATTCATATTGAAGCATTTTCTTTAGGAAAGTAATATGCAAGTAAATTAAATTTTAAATTTTAGTAATTCTATCAGAAGGATGTTACCACTGACTGGTCCTTTTAGATGATTTTAAAATGTGTACTTAACCTTTAAAAATGTGATCTATTTAAATAATGAAATAATGTGATAAACTACAGCTAATCACAAAAACAATGCTGGCATTCACCAATACGAAAATGAGGTTAAAAAATTTCATAAATTTTAAAACGGGCAAAATTATTCTATTTGCAGTAAAGAGAAAGTTAGTGGTTGGAGGGGTCGTGAGGAACTTTGAAACTGTGAGTAATAATTCTGTTGTTTTAACTGGATGGCAGTTCCAGAGGTGTGCTTATTTTGTAAAACTTACTGAACTTCTGATTTTTACATTCGTCTACGTGCATTTTATGCTTCAATAAGTTCATTACAACACATACCTAGGAGACAGTTCTGTGATGTTTTCCCATTTCTGTATGGTCCCAGTCTCCTGAACGAAGAGTGCCAGCAACCTTGGCTAGAACATGACTAGCTTGCGAGCATGCCTTGGACCCTGGAGCTAGCGTGTACCTCCAGTGAGACCGACAGCATCTTTCTGGAGCCATTTGCTTACATTGCAGAGTCGCAAAAACCTTCCTCTCTCTCCCCACGAATTTGTCTGTTGCAGAGCAATGGTCTCCATCCCTTTCTGTCTCGCGGAGAGGATGGGCCAATGTGCCAGCTGCCCTGCAAAGGTCCAAGCCTCTTACTTCACAGGTTCCTTTCCTTTGCTGCAAAGCCCCTGCCTGAGCACCACCACCTCGGGCTCTCACTGCATCTGATGAACAGGAGTCTAACAGATTAGAGACTGGAGCTCAGAGAACTGGCAATATGGCTCTTTGTGAGTAAGCACCTATTTCGTCTCTGACCTAGAGAACTAATGTCTCCTGTGAGGAGGATACATTTCCATACGCCCGTACATATACACACATCGGGTACTCACTGGGCTACCAATAGAATGTACAGAATCCTATAGATGGTAGATATAGCAATAGACATATATCTTTATATAGTAGAATACTTATATGGATTGTAAAATAGTAGAATTTATTTAGGAGTTGATATATAAGGAAAATGAACCTAAAATCAATGTTTACTAAATTATTCATAATAACATTTCCTAAAAGATACTTTATCCATTAGTACAGAACGGTTAAAGGTTTTTGTCTGCTTGTTGTGTGTTTGGGATAACATTGGAAATAAGACCCTGATTTTTAATATGCCTTTGAGTCTTATGACCTGCCAGTATTAGTGAATGCCAGAAACAAAGGTAAGAGCATATGGTTTACACTCAGTGACGAGTTGGGCTATGAACACCATGATGGATATAAAAGCAGAGATGGAAGCATCCCGGGTTCCATAGGATGTGGTGACGATGGCTGGTCCCATCTTGCCCACAGGGTATGGTACGTACTTTCTCTTCTAGGAAATAAGAGTAATTCTGCATGTATTTCTTTTTAGTAGACTCTATTGAAAGATGTTTCCTAAAGAACAATCATCAAAATTTAAGGTGTCTCCACATAGCTTGAAGAGACCAATGTTAAATATATTTTTTAAAGGTTTTGTTTATTTATTTGACACAGAGAGAGACAGCCAGCAAGAGAGGGAACACAAGCAGGGGGAGTAGGAGAGGAAGAAGCAGCCTCCCAGTGGAGGAGCCTGATGTAGGGCTCGATCCCAGGACTCAGGGATCACGCCCTGAGCCGAAGGCAGGCGCTTAACGACTGAGCCACCGAGGTGCCCCGAGACCAATGTTAAATATTGACTTAATAAAAGATCTTTGAAAAGTACTAGGCTCAGCCAAAATGAAGTTGTTTACGTGCCGCATGCATTGTAATATTTACGACCAAGATGAACGCTTTTGGAAAGATACCTTGAATTCAAACTGCCAAAGAATTCAAAATTAGGCAAACATTACCAAGGTTATAGTTTGCTAAGCATGCTACAGCAACTTAAGATATTTTACTCCTTGATTTTCATCCTTTTCCTAGTCACTTGATTATAAACTCATGATTTAAGGTCAGAGACTTGGAGCTCCTGGGTGGCTCAGTCGATTAAGCATCTGCCTTCGGCTCAGGTCATGGTCTCAGGGTCCTGGGATCAAGTCCTACATTGGGCTCCCTGCGCAGTGGGGAGTCTGCTTCTCCCTTTCCTTCTGTGCTCTCTCTCTCTTTCAAATAAATAAAATCTTAAAAAGAAATTTATAGTCCAAGAGTTGGTTTTTTGTTTATCTCAGAGCAGTTTGGGTTTAACAGCACAGTTGCGGGGGAGGTACAGAGATATGCCCCTTGCCCCACACATGCCATATGGTCTGTCCCATGATCAACTTAACTGACCAGCGTGCTGTATTTGTACAGTTGAACAATTTGACACGTCCTAATCACCCGAAGTCCATAGTTTATATTGCAGTTCATTCTTGGTGCTGCAGAGTCTTTGACTTCAATGCAGCACAGGGTGCCTTCAGGTCATCCAAATCATACCCTTCCTTAAATATGTCTCTTCATTTTTTCTCCATGTATATTAGTTTTCTACAGCTGCTGTAACAAATAACCACAAACCTAATTACTTAAAACAAGGCAAACTTATTATCTTACAGTTCTGGAGGTCAAAAGTCCTGAAATTAAGATGTTGAGTCACAGTTCCTTCTGGAGGTCCTAGGAAAGAATCTGTTTCTGCCTTTTCAGCTTCTCGAAGCTGTTTGCGCTTCTTGGCTCACTGCCCTTCCTCATACCACTCCAGCCTCTGCTACTGTGGTCACAACTCCCGCTTTGATTCTGACACCTCTGCTCCCTTTTGTAAGAACGCTTGTGATTACATTGGGTCCACTACCGTACAAATAACTCAAAATAATCTCTCCATCTCAAGGTCTTTAACTTAATTGTCTCTACCAAGTCTGTTTTTCCAAGGAAGGTAACATATTTGCAGGTTTTAGGGATTAGGATGTGGACATTTTGGGGAGGCCATTGCTCTGTCTATAATACCATGTCATAACCACACTTGAATAAATCAGCTGGAAAATCCTACATCAGCCAACATCAATTATTTTCAATAGCTTTTTTTTTTTTTTGCAATTGGATTAGAAGGGCATATAAACCACCAATAACAAACTGTCATGCAATATTATTGGAATAAAATACAAAGATATAGGGTGCAATTTTCCTAAAGCTGAGTGAGTCACATTTCAGGGGAATACGTTCAAGCTGTTATTAAACTATTAACCTGCCAATAACAATGCATAAAACTGGCTAGTTTAAATAGTAGTTCTGAGATTTAGTTAGAAAATATTTCATCATGTTTTTGTGATATGTGCTTGATTTATTGAGAATATTTCTCTTGAATGTCATTTATTTTCTTTTTTTAATAGATTTTATTTATTTATTTATTTGAGAGCGAGAACGAGGAGAGGGGAGAGGCACAGGGAAAGGGAGAAGCAGACTCCCCACTGAGGGGGGAGTCTGATGTGGGGCTCCATCCCAGGACCCTGAGATCATGACCTGAGCCAAAGACAGACGCTTTACTGACTGAGTCACCCAGGTGCCTCTGTCATTTATTTTTTCACATGTGAATTTCAATATCTAATTTTATAAATGAACCATGAATAACAGATTAAATGAGAAAAATACACATATATATTCATATATACATATCCATTTTTACTTGAATCAGAAGGTATTCAGAAAGCATTGGTTTTTAGAAAGATATTAGAGATGTGATTGCGTATAATGGAAAGATTCTGAACACCTAGAAGCAACTTGGCCATGTGTTTTTGAAAAAGTCCATTTACTAAATACAGCTCCCCATTTGTAAAGTTAGGAATTATTTGCTTTTTAATGTCCCCCCTACTTAAAATTATTAAACTTTTATTGTTAAATAAATGAATGAAATAATTTACTTTATAAGTGATGGCTCAGGATTTATTTATTACAGTCCTGAGGAGATTGTCATACAAAATTTTACCTTGCTGTTCAACCCTAATTTCTCTAGAGGGGCTTACACATATTTGTTGGGTGTAAATAATTTGGGTTTTTTTTGAAGGTAAGAATATAAGTCCCCCTGCGTATGAAGCCCCCTGCTATTTAATAACGTATATTAAATTTAATATTATAATGATTATTTCACACATATTTATTTACTTTTATTTTATTTTAGATATAGAATGTCTTCTTCCAGTTTTAAAAGCAAATGTAGATGTTTATCCAAGACAAGTAAAATATAAAGCTGGAGATGTGTTGCAATTTTCCTGTGGACAAAGACTTACAAGAGTTGGACCAGATTCAGTTCAATGCTATTACTTTGGATGGTCACCTAATTTTCCAACATGCAAAGGTCAATATTTATTTTAGAACTGATGAAACAACTTATATCAATTTATATTAATGTCTATGTATTTTATTGGTCTTATATATATAATCTGACAAACTGCAAAAAAAATGGCAAAGGTAGTAATTTAACTGAGAAGGAGAGGAGGTGCTTGGCCATAGATTATTTATGTTTCCTTTATCAAGGTGTAATTCTACCTCTGTTTTGAAATATGTGATGGAGTTTTAGAAATAAAAATAAAGTTGCCAGAATGGGGAAGTGTTAGGGATTTTCCCCCAAATGCAATAAAAAAATTATGCTTTAAAAAAGATTGTATGGGCCTTGTTACATTTATTAAGTAATCAAAAAGTAATCAAATAAACATATGAATTATTCAATAGAAACTAATGATTTGTTACTTGCTTTGGATGACATTACTTTTTCAGAATATTTGATAAAATTATTTTATATATTTATAGATATTCATTAATGAAAACATGCAATAAATATAATTGCATATGTATATCATACCACATATTTGATAACTACTTACTTTTATATGATATTCAGATTATTGAATTACTTTAAAATCTTTAGGAGCACAATTAATATCCTGGTTATAATAACCTGCAAAATATTGGGGGTTGGGGCAATCAGATATTTACATATAGAAAAGATATAAGATAGCACTAAAAATTATTGCTAATTTAAAGAAATGCAATAAGGTGTTTTGTTTATGCAGATCAATATCCTTATTTCTTAGATAGGCATTCTGAAGAATTTAGAAGTAAAATCTTACTATGTCTATCATTTACTTTAAATTACTTTGGGGGCTCCTGGGTGGCTCAGTTGGTTAAGCCTCTGTCTTCCATTCAGTTCATGATCCCAGGGTCCTGGAATCAAGCCCTGAGTCAGGCTGCCTGCTCAAAGGGGAGTCTGCTTCTCCCTCTGCCTCTCCCCCTGCTTGTGCTCCCCTTTCTCTCTCTCTTTCTCTCTCTCTGCACTCTCTCTCAAATAAATAAGTAACATCTTAAATAAATAGATACATAAATTACATTGAAAAAAAGATTAACTAAATTGGGCAAAATGTAACATTCATATATATCTAGGTGATCAGTATATGTGTTCATTTTTCTTTAATTTATTCAGAATTGTTTACAATAAAAAGCCAATATTTGAGAAAAAGATTACTCAATACACTATGTACACAGTAACAAGCAAACCTGAAAAAAAATAGGAATGTAGCATAAAATAATTAAGTTCTAGGTCAACCAAAAAGCAGTAATTCCACATTTTGCCAGATTCATAAGACTCTTTTAGCATTATTTAAATAGTTTCTTTATGATAGGGCAAGTACAGTCATGTGGTCAACCTCCTCAACTCCCCAATGGCAAAATGAAGGCTGTAATGAAAGAAGAATATAGACACGGCGAGACGGTGGAATATGACTGCCCTCCATATTTTCTAATGACGGGGCCTAAGAAAGTACAGTGCATCGATGGAGAATGGACAAATTTGCCCACTTGCGTTGGTAAATAGATGTTAATGTTTAAACAGAACAGTTAAAACTTCACACTTACATATAAATACATATATAAAAAGATTTAAGATATGTTAAAAGTAAGCAGATCTTTTATTACATTTTTTTAGGACAGGTTAAAGCATGTGGCTCCGTCCCTCACCTCAAGGATGGCTATGCCCGGTTCTCTAGTCTTCCCCTTCAACATGGTGTCTCTGTGGAGCTGAGTTGCAGAGATACACATACAATGATTGGAAATAACGTAATTACCTGTATTGATGGAATGTGGACTGAACTTCCTAAGTGTGTTGGTGAGAATACGCTTCTTACTTTTGTATTTGATTGCTTATTTTTTAAATCAGTAAATATATTTAGACCAGCACATGCTGGTACCCATCAGGTATTAAATAATTGGGATAGAACACGCTAAATTCTTTGCTCCTAATTACTTAAGAAACTGAATTGTTGAAGATCTTCTCTGACCCATGTACACTGGGCAAAATTACTGAGATGCTAAAGGCTCTGTGAACCATGAGAGTTGGAACTTCTGCTTCGGAATAATATCAGATTGCTCTTTCCAGTACCTCCCGCCGCAGCTCATCTTCACCATGTGATGGAGCCATGCAAAACTGAGTTTCCTTAGCTTCTGGATAAGCCACGTTCTTTTAAATCTTCGTGGCTTTCTTCATTTGTGCCTTTGTTTTCTTCCTGAAATGTCTTTCTCCACTTGACTCCCATGTAAAACTATTCACTTTCAAGATTCAACTCAAAATTCACTCACCTCTGAAACGTCTCCGGGTTCATATTCCACTACCCACACTCTGCTCCCAAAACTCTAGTAGAACGAGATAGTCTCTCCACTGTGCTAAGTGTACATTTATCACATTGTCTTGTACCTAATAGATACTTGTCTTCCCGTTTAGATTGTATCCTGCCAGAACAGCGGGGCCCATCTGTAGGGACCCAATCTCAAATTCACTACCTTAGTAATCATTCATTTAGGTTTACATAAAATGTTAAGAGTCTGTGTCAGTAACTTATTTCATACTTATTTTGGGGTTTTATGCTATAGGTCCCTCCTCTGGGGCATGGTCCATTTGGTATCAGCTTTCTTTGCTTGTCTCACATTCTTGCACTCTACTTTCTGTTGGCCTAGCCTTTGTCACACACATAGGAAGTCCATCTAGGCTTTACTTGACATTTTTAATGTCTCAGAACTCGTTCTCATCTCTCTCCTCCTCAGCCTAGACCAGTTGTAGACCCGGAGAGGTTCTAGATAAGACATAGCTGAAGTACTTTGATTCAATTTTTGCTTAAGGTTGAAAAAAATGGGGAAAAACAAAGAGAATGCTGTAAAACATCCATGTTCCACTATTTCGAATTTACATTTTTGACATTATTTCCTTCAAATACTTGGTAATAGAATAAATCATTTAAATAACAGCATTGAAGAAAAAGGGAAGTATCCGTCATCCTATCATCCTCCCAAAAGAAATACCAATTGAGTAGAATTTGTACTTTCTACTTTTGGGGGGATATATATATATATGTGTGTGTGTGTGTAATATATATATACATATATATTATTTTTTAAAACGTGTAGGATGAGATTTTTGTGTTTTTTTCCCTAATCTTACACAAAATTATTGTCTGCTTGCAAAATGCTCTTTCCTTCAACATTGTAATTTTATTGTGCTGTAATCTCCGTTAAGAATGTACCTTGTTTTGGGGGGCACCTGGGTGGGTCAGTCGTTAAGCGTTCGGCTCAGGGCGTGATCCCGGAGTTCTGGGATCGAGCCCCACGTCAAGCTCTTCCGCTGGAAGCCTGCTGCTTCCTCTCCCACTCCCCCTGCTTGTGTTCCCTCTCTTGCTGGCTGTCTCTCTCTCTGTCAAAAAAAGAAAAAAAAAAAAAAAAGAATGTACCTTGTTTTATCACTTCATTATCTATTGGAAATGGACATTATTTATTTATTTACTTACTTACTTTTTTTTTTTTTTAATGATTTTTTATTATATTGTGTTAGTCACCATACAGTACATCCCCGGATTCCGATGTAAAGTTCGATGCTTCATTAGTTGCGTATAACACCCAGTGCACCATGCAATAGGTGCCCTCCTTACTACCAATCAGCGGTCTATCCCAATTCCCCACCCCCCTCCCCTCTGAGGCCCTCAGTTTATTTCTCATAGTTTCATTCCCCCTTCTGATTACCCCCCCTTTCTTTATCCCTTTCTTCCCCTACCGATCATCCTAGTTCTTATGTTCCATAGATGAGAGAAATCATATGATAATTGTCTTTCTCTGCTTGACTTATTTCACTTAGCATTATCTCCTCCAGTGCCGTCCATGTTGCAGCAAATGTTGAGAAATCGTTCTTTTTGATGGCTGAGTAATATTCCATTGTATATATGGACCACAGCTTCTTAATCCATTCATCTGTTGAAGGGCATCTTGGCTCCTTCCACGATTTAGCTCTTGTGGACATTGCTGCTATGAACATTGGGGTGCATATGGCCCTTCTCTTCACTACGTCTGTATCTTTGGGGTAAACACCCAGTAGTGCAATGGCTGGATCATAGGGTAGCTCAATTTTTAACTTTTTAAGGGACCTCCACACTGTTTTCCAGAGTGGCTGTACTAACTTGCATTCCCACCAACAATGTAGGAGGGATCCCCTTTCTCCACATCCTCTCCAACAATTGTTGTTTCTTGCCTTGTCTATTTTTGCCATTCTAACTGGCGTAAGGTGGTATCTCAGTGTGGTTTTGATTTGAATTTCCCTGATGGCTAATGATTTTGAACATTTTTTCATGTGTCTGTTAGCCATTTGTATGTCTTCATTGGAAAAGTGTCTGTTCATATCTTCTGCCCATTTTTTGATTTGTTTATTTGTTTCTCGTGTATTGAGTTTGAGAAGTTCTTTGTAGATCTTGGATACCAGTCCTTTATCTGTAGTGTCCTTTGCAAATATCTTCTCCCATTCCGTGGGCTGCCTCTTAGTTTTTTTGACTGTTTCCTTGGCTGTGCAGAAGCTTTTTATCTTGATGAAGTCCCATAAGTTCATTTTATCTTTTGTTTCTCTTGCCTTTGGAGATGTGTCATGAAAAAGGTTGCTTTGGCCGATGTCGTAGAGGTTGCTGCCTGTGTTCTCCTCTAGGATTTTGATGGATTCCTGTCTCACATCGAGGTCTTTCATCCATTTGGAGTTTATTTTTGTGTATGGTGTGAGAGAGTGGTCAAGTTTCATTCTTTTGCATGTAGCTTGGACATTATTTTTGTCCTGGTTTAAGAGACATGCTTCAGTGGTTCCCTAAGCGTATGCCTACAAGTGGTGTTAATGGATTCGGGTTGTAGATACTTTTGACTTTACAAGGTACGGCCAACTATATACAGAGATCTTACTCTTCTTTATCACCACTTGATATTTTAATATTTTTGAATTGTTTCCAGGTCAATGGGTCAAAATCATTATCCATATTTAATTTTATTTTTCTGAATAATAGTAATTTTGAGCATTAGTACAAATATCCGTTGGTGGCTAGGATTTTCTCTTCTGTGCAAAGAGCATTTTTCTTTTATTTTGTATTGTCTTACTGATTTTAAGATTTATTTGAGTTCTGAATTGAATCTTCTCGTAATTATATTGTAAATGTTTTAAAGTATATTTGTTTTATTGTAATGTTTCTGTGATATCTTTTTCATTGTAAGGTTTTGTTTAAACTCATTGATCAATCTTCCTTTCTTCAATTGTATATGTATATGTATCTTGTTGAGGAATCCCTTACTTTTTTAGGTGCATAAAGATATTCCCTTTTTTTCTAAGCATTATGATCTCATTACTAAGATTTATTTCTTTATAATGTATCTGATATATTTACATTATATTAGAGTGCTTTTGTCTCTATGTGGAAAACTATATCAATATTAAGAGAATTGCCTGTTCTATTTTCTGCTAATATTTATTTCCCCATATGCCATTTAGTAGTACCCTATTTATAAATATATCTATTTCTAGATTATCTATTCTGCTCCCTTAACCTGTTTGTCTATTCTTATACTAATATGGAAAAATCATTATTATTATAACAATCTTTATTATTTAGTTACTAGAATTATCTTGGCTATTCTTTAAAATGCCCCAATCCATCTGTATTTTAAAACCAAGTTCTTTGATAATTCTGGTTCAGTTTTTTTGGGGATTGTATGAAATTTATAAATTCAGCTAATTGTAATCAATTTTATTTATTATTGACTCTTCCTCTCATGAATATAATGTTTCAATCTATTTATTCAGGTCTTATATCAAACCTCATTAAAATTATTTCTAAATAAGTTTTTTCCCTAAGTCCTTTGGGATTCTATTGATAAAACAAATGAGAGCTTCTATTAATTTATATACATGAAAAGTTATACTTTCTACATGCAAGATTATAATTTAATTTTGTATATTGGTTTTGTTTCCAGCAAAATCTTGCTGAATTCCCATATTAGTTCTAATAACAAATTTGGATATTTTATTTTTATAAATAATTAATCTCTTTTATTTTATTGCTTTAGCTCATAAAAATACCTCTGCCTGGTCCAGAAACAAAAGACAAAATAATAATCATATAGCCTAAGTTTCCTCAAGTTCTAGGGTGTTTGGAATCTCCTCTTAGAGAGAGTTGGATACATGACCTAGGAACTAGGCCTGAGTCTTGCTCTTCCTGTGCCTCTAATTCTTTTAACTCCATTCTAGATTTTCTGATTAGTTTGTCTTCCACAGAAGTTGTGAAATCCATTTCAGGTTTTTCTGTCAGCCCACCAGCCTGTGTGCTCTGCTCTTGGCATTCTGGCAGTCCTTGGGCTGTCAGACATAATGCAGAAGTATTTTCTCCTGATGTCCTCAGATACCATTCTCCTTTGGCCTATGTCCAGCAATCCCAATATATTCAAGCCTCTAATTTTAAACTTTAAAGACTAGCAGACTCTCTGCGGCTATTCTTCAAGACTCTAAAGTAGAAAACCCAGAACCACTTTCTTCCCTCATCTCCTAGATTGTTGGATTCTCAACTGGCCTCCCCACTTCTGGGGATGAAAACTGTAGCTGTTGCGGAACCCGGTCACCATCCACTCACGATGACCTGTGGGGAGGGAATGTGTTCCAGCCCCAAGAGCCTGGACTTGATTATAAAAAGGTGTAAATAGTATATGTTCATGGTCAACAATTTTTATGTAAGGGGAATACAGACATCCAATCACTAGCATCACATAGGGTAAATCTAAAAATAGGGATTATTGGAGGAAAACACATAGAGAGAAGTAGCAGAGCAATCTATGTCTCATTATCCCATCCTTTGACACCCTCAGGAAAGGTTCCATAATGATCTATATATTTATGGACAGTAGGGAAGAATTAGAACAATAAAAACTACCTAGACAAGCAAGTGGCCCATCGTAAATGCTTGTTCTGAGTGCTGTCATTAGGGTGTTCTTTCTTTGAGCTTACTCGGATTTGTTGAGTCAGGGTCCTTACTAAGCCTCTGAAATGTGGGAGTAATTGAACCTCAAGTGACATCCAGATTTATCTCTCCTAAGACTGTACTTCCCACAGACCTACTCATGCATTACCTCTTTTTATTATTGAAATACTGTGACAACATTTATTTAACATAATGTAGTGGAAAACAATTATATATGTATGCCTTTTCATGGCCTTTAAAAATTAGGCTGAATGAAGTTTCATAAGGACTGTCCTCTCTAGTCAAGACCCTGGACCGGACTAATCTATCTTGCACTCCCATTTCCCAAAAGATTTCAACATATTTTTTTGTCATTCAAAGATGGAATACGGGTTTTTGTTTCCTTTTTCCTTTTTCAACAGCATAGTCTCTGCAATGAAACTAAGAATAACTTTATGTGATATTGCTTGAAGGCATCAGACAGAATTTAATTATACCATTACTATTTCAGACGTTTTATTGAAATAATTGCTAGTTTCTGCTCAACATTCTTATCATGTATGAATATTTTTCTTTTTTGTAGAAACAAACCAACTTAAGAGTTGCAGAAGACCAATACTTCATACAGAAACGCCGATGAATCTACTTGTGCGTGAATATAATCATAGTGCCAGAATAAATTACAGATGTTTGGGGAAGGTCAGACGCATGCAATCAATCTGCATAAATGGGAAATGGTATCCTGAACCAGACTGCAGAGGTAAGGCTTGTTTTGAAGATTTTGTAGGCCTTGTTACAGCTTTATCAGAAAATTGCTCTTGTAATTAGTATGCTTTTAAATTAAATTATTTATTGTGATGTATAATTGTTTTTTAAGATTTTATTTATTTATTTGAGAGACAGAGAGAGAGAGAGAGAGAGTGCACAAGTAGAAGGGAGAGGTAGAGGGAGAAGGAGAAGCAGACTCCCCGCCAAGCAGAGAGCCTGGTGTGGGGCTCTACCCCAGGACCCCGAGATCAGGACCAGAGCTGAAGACAGATGCTCAACCAACTGAGCCACCCGGGCACCCCAATAAGTAATTTTTAAGCTGATGATGAAGTTTGAAACCACTCATAATGCTATTTTCAGACAAATATTATCATTTAAAAACACTTGCCTTCTGGTAAAGATGATGGAGTAAGCCCCTTTTTACTCTATTACAATCTCTTGAAATCATAAAAGAAAAAAAGAGAACTGTAAAAATAGAACAGAAACTCAGTCATCAGTAACGTTAGGAAATAATTTAAACCCAAATGATGTTGTGAAGGATAACTAACAGATATTATAAATTCTGAACCAAAAGTAGAAAGTAGAGAAGAAAAATGATCTGATTAAGAAATTATTTTCTTAAGATTAAATCTCACATTCATCAAAAGCTTATTTTCAAATTATTTGAGTAACAGGATTATAAATTACAAACAATTATAAAATGGGCACCATGTTAAATTAAAATAAACCAGATATAGAGAAGATACAGTGCTTACAGAGACATGACAATAAAATAGAGAAAATAGAGTAGACTTCAGATTTCTCACCAGCAATATAAGAAGCCAGAATAAACACTGTAATATCTCCAAAGTGCTTAGAAAAAGTAATTGGCAACCAATTGTTCTCTATACCAAAATTATTTATGGGGGTGCCTGGGTGGTGCAGCCATTAAGCGTCTGCCTTCAGCTCAGGGCGTGATCCCGGCGTTATGGGATCGAGCCCCACATCAGGCTCCTCTGCTAGGAGCCTGCTTCTTCCTCTCCCACTCCCCCTACTTGTGTTCCCTCTCTCGCTGGCTGTCTTTATCTCTGTCGAATAAATAAATAAAATCTTTAAAAAAATTATTTATGATTATGTATGATTATGATAATTACAAAATAAAGAAAAATTTAAATATAGGAAAGACCAAGAGAAATTACTACTCAAAATCATCCTTTGAAAGAAATCATATAAAATATATACCAATTAGCAACATGAAGTGTTAATTCTTAACAAAAGAACATGATGTCATTAGAAATTGTGAGTAAAAAGTAGAATATGTTAAATTTAAATTAGCAATAATTTCAAGAAGGTAAGGTAACTAATTTGTTTAAAACAAGTAAAATGTTTTTATTTTTATTAAATTTCTTTATTCAATATATTTTTATTTTTATATAAGGAAGAAATATTGTTCTGAGAGTTTCAAGAATTTTAAAACCTTTTCTATGTCCATGGAAAGTTTGCTTAAGTTAACCACTTATTGTGCATTAAATAATTCTCACAAGTTTCAAATATTAATATCCTACAGATCACTTTCTATAACCACAAAAAAATAATATTTAAAATAACATTTATCTACTCCCCTACCCTTCATTTTGTGAAATAATTCACTTCCAAATGACTTGACAATATAGTGTTTACAATACTAAGAACTGTATGATAATTATAAGAACATACAGTAAAACCTATGAGATGCAACCTAAACAAAATTGGGAGTGACATAGCCTTAAAGAATAAAGTTTGGAGATATTTATCTATCTATCTATCTCCCCTAAAGGTAGGAAAAGTAAACTCCAGATGTCAGGAGGCAAAATAATAAAAGTAAAAGCAGTGTCAATGAAATAGAATATTTTACTTATAGCTGACCCATGAAATAATACTAATTTTGAAAAAGATATTTGAAAACATATTCTAGAATCCTTTTACTCACAATTTCTAATGACTTCATACTCTTTTGTTAAGAATTAATACTTCATCTTGCTGATTGGTATATATTTTATATGATTTCTTTCAAAGGATGATTTCGAGTAGTAAATTCTCTTGGGCTTTCCTATATTTAAAATTTTCTTTATTTTGTAATTATCATAATCATATGTAATCATAACTAATTTTGGTATAGAGAACAATTGGTTGCCCATTACTTTTTCTAAGCACTTTGGAGATATTACTGTGCAGCTTTTTAAAAAAATTATACTTTAGTGGTACTTCATTATTAACCCTATTATCATATCATATACATTAATAAATATTCTGTATGGTTGATTTAACATTAGAACCTAAATATATTTGTGTATTAGATAAGGCAGTATATAATGTTCCATTACTCCATTGTTAGTTGTCAGATTACTGATAGTTTTTAATACTAAAAATGTTATAAAATTTATAGGACACATTAACAGTGGTATTTAGAATCCCCCAAATACTCAATATGAGCTAGATAAAAATCATAAAAAATTTTGATTTATTGCATCAACTTGATTTTCTTAAAGGTTGTAATTATAGATAATAAAATTATCTTTCCAGAGTGAGGTAAAAAATTGAGGAGGTCTTCCTGAAAGTTGAGAGAAGAATTTAATAACAATTTTGGGAAGTAATGGTGGGTGGCAGGTGGAGATTAGGTGAGGACATTATCAAGTGGCAAATATTTGTCACACAGATTGTCAGACTTATTCTTATGAAAGACAACAACAACAAAGTCCTTCAATTTACAAATCAGGAATACAAGGCCCCAAGAAATCACTTGATCAAAATTAAAATTGGAATTTGTTTCTAGGTTCTTCTATTAGTGCCGTTTCAACCGCACTGTATCTATACTAGGTTGAAATTTCTGAAGACAATGTCCATACTTCCATGAGGAAAGTAAGTTGGACAACTGACATAATCATGCATAATTTTTTACCTAAATGTAACAGCAATGATATTTATATGATATTTGAATATTTAATTTGGTTAGTTGGGGCTTTGTTCACAATTTTTAAAATTATTTATATGCTTGAGATTATAGACAACATCAGCCTCCCTATTTCCCTGCACTGGGACTTCTAGAGATAGACGACAGCAGGTGGTTGCTGACTCCCAAGACTGGCATCACAGACCTTGATGCTCTTTCAAGCGTCTTGATGAAATCCACCAAGTATTCATCCTTGTGATTTTGTATTTAACTAAAAATATTTGAACACCTAAACAAAAATTAATAAATGACACTACAAAATTCCTCAACAAAGAGGAAATGAGATATGAAGTAGGAAAGTTTCTACATAATAAACTGCCCCATCTAGCTACTGAATGTGCCTGGTCTTCTTTTCATGTGCTTTCCACAGCTTGTCCTCTAGCCTGTGAATCAGACTTCAGTAATTGAAAAGGTACAATAACAGTAATATCAGGTTAATCTTTTTTTTAAGATTTATTTATTTGAGAGAGAGAGAGAGAGAACACACAAGTGGGAGGGACAGAGGGAGAGAGAGAGAGAATCCAAAGCCAACTCTGTGCTGAGTGGGGAGCCCGATATGGGACTTGATCTCATAACCCCGAGATCATGACCTAAGTCAAAATCGAAGTGGACGCTTAACCAACTGTGCCACTCAGGCACCCCAATGTCAGGCTAAAATGTCAGGCTAATCTTTATCTTCTTTTACAGAGTGAGTTATTGAGCCAAAACAGATCATAAAAGACCAGCCCTGTTAAAGGTTGACTAGAATAATGATGTCACTGGAATTAAATTCTTTTATGTCACATATTTCTTAAACCGATAAATAAAGAGGGCAAGTTATATAGAACATAGGAATATGCATGAGTGGTCCCACCTCCTAGATACCCCTCTAATTTTTCACAGAAATACTTTTTGCTTAGAGGATTTGCGGCATAGAATTCTAGTGTGTCTTCCTTCCCCTGAAAAAATAAGCAACAACCCAATGTAAAATTCAGGTTGCAGGTAGTATGTGTGTTTTAGCTGAATTTATACTGATCTTAGGTTATATTTAAGATAATTTTTGAGATATTTACTACAAATTATTATTATATTTTCAAATGTACTTAAACAAGAGATACTAGATCATTCTTCTATCTTGATTTTAAAAGAAAATAGTATAGTGGGAAATAAAAAATATCTATCAATTTATTTGTAATGATTTTGAAGGGAAGTGTCACTAGACAGCAGCGTCTGTCCTGGAGAAAAAAAAATGAGCTGTACGAGCCTAGGTCAGGAGGTGGGATGTGGCTCAGATAATGATGTTTTAGCATCCAAATTGACCATTTAAAATTTTTCCCTTAGAATAAACCAAGCCACCAAAATGGAGTTAATTCCTACTCAAACAGAGGCATTCTAATTACATCGATTGCTAGTCATTGTCATGTTTAGAACAAAAGGCAAATCATGAAAACCTTTCATTGAGGTCAAGGGTTAGGTTATTAGGGGAAGTCTTAGTTGGTTCTCTCATTACTATTGCCGTTTTAATTTTTTTGTTTTAACTTGTTTGAGTCACCTGTACATAACTTTTTTGAATCATATGAATTAGCTAGAAAAAATGTAGAAGGGTTAATTTGAAAATCGAGAGTACTGATGGAATAATGAATAGGAAATAGAAGGGAACACCAGAGAAACTTTAATCCAGTGGTTATAACACAAAAGTGCTTTGCAAACCATAAACTATGTTAAGATAAAGTGTATCTGTTACTATAGCATCATATGTACACACACACACACACACACACACACACACACACACAAAGAAGGAGTCACTAGTTACTGGATGTTCCACTATGCTGAAATATTATCTTGTTGAGCTGTTTTTCCTTAGCTTTTACTAATGAAATAATTTAATTCCAACCTTTTTTAGGAAGATGGAGAGAATTCTGCCCACCTGCACCTCAGATACCTAATGCTCAGGACATGCTAACCACAGTGAATTATCTCAATACAGCCAAAGTAGCCGTCCTCTGCAAAGAAAATTATCTACTTCACGGACCAAGAGAAATAGTGTGTAAAAATGGACAATGGCAGTCATTACCGCAGTGTATTGGTTAGTAGTTTATTTCTAAACAATGCTACCTAAAAACTGTTTACTAACCTTCTTTGCTTTATCTAAAGAACAGGAAAAACAACTTATGATTTATCTATTGCACTGTATTCTAAAGCATTAAATTGTCATCTAGTTACCCAATTCTGTCACTTTTAAAAACTGTTTCTCTATGAGGTACTTCCAGCAGTGACCACAGAAGAAGAAAGTTTGAGATCTCAA
This sequence comes from Ursus maritimus, assembly GCF_017311325.1. Taxonomy (NCBI): domain Eukaryota; kingdom Metazoa; phylum Chordata; class Mammalia; order Carnivora; family Ursidae; genus Ursus; species Ursus maritimus. Next base: position 97,206,039 of record NW_024424452.1, read on the forward strand.
CTGGATACTCGCTTCTTTTAAGTATATTTACTTGATATGCAGATTAAGGTGTGTAATGGGTCAGGGCCAGGGTGTAAATTTGGCACCTGCTAGTGTACAGATGATATCTTAAGCTATAGCATTGAAGGGGATCCCATAGAGAATTCGAATGGCTAAATAAGAGAGGACGTCAAAGGAACAGCCTTGAAGACTCTCCGTTACTAGAGATCGGGGATGTGAGAAGCAGCCAGACAGAGTTGTGGAAGAAAAACTAGGGAAGGCTGATGAAATGATTCTAGGACACGATTACATTGTGTGTGTGTGTGTGTGTGTGTGTGTGTGTGTGTGTGTGTGTGTCTGTGCTTGTACGGAGATTCTCCCGCACCCAACAAACAAGTCTTGGACACCTGTGAGGTGTCCTACAATTCACCTAAGTTCTGACACTATCTTATCTACCCGGAGACAGCATCAGACTTCATAGGTTAAGAACGCCGTCATGTTTAGCTTGTCATCTCTGCTTCTGACTGGCTATCCATGGGAGGTTCCCACAACTGCCCTCCTTGGGTTTAGTTAATTTGCTAAAGCAGCTCACAGAACTCAGAGAAACATTTTACTTACTAGATTATGGGCTTATTATAAAAGGATTTAACTCAGGAGCAGCCTGATGGGAGAGATGTATAGGGAAGGTATGAGGAAAGGGCAAGAGCTTCCATACTGTCTCCAGCCCACACTTTTCCCACACCTCCACAAGTTCACCAACCCAGAAACTCTCAGAATCTTGTCCTTTTGGGGTTTTATGGAGGCTTCATTATGTAGGAGTGATTGATTAAACCTTTGGCCATTGGTGATTGATTCAAACCTCCAGCTCCTCTCCCTTCCCTACAGGTCAAGATGGGACTGAAAGTTCCACCCTCTAATCACATGGTTAGTACTCCTAGCAACCAGCCTATCCTCAGGTTACCTATGGGTTCTCCAAAATTCATCTCATTGACGTAACAAAAGACACATGTACTGCTCTCATCATTTAGGAAATCCCCAGGGTTTTAGGACCTCTGTGCCAGCAATGGGGAGAAAGACCAAATATTTATCATAAATCACATTACCAGAGCTAGTGTCCCAGAAGCAATGCTAAGGACATATTGCAAAATGTCATTCAACAGGATAGCGAACATTCAAAGACTGCCTAGAACTAGACAAGATGACTGGTAGTTGAACAATGAATTTAGCTACCTAAAGTAATTGGTAACTTTGCTTAGAGGTATTTCAGTAGAGGGGAATACTTAATTGCATTATATTCAAGAGAGAATATGGGGTGATAAAGTCAGATCAGGGAGGATAGGAAACAAGTAGTTTTGTTCTAATGGGAATAGGGAAATGAAGCAGTAACTAGATAGGGAGTATAAAAAAGGGAAAGTTTTGACATTTTCAGCATGTTTGTATGTTGATGAATGATTTGGCAAGTAAGGAGAAATTGATAATACAGAAAAAAGGGGACAATTCATGGAGTAGAGTCTTTGCTGAATTTAAAGGGGAAGGAATCTAGTGCCCACATGAAAGAGTTAGTCTGAGAAAATGCAGGAATAGTAACTCAAAGAAACAAGAGGTAGAAGAAGTTATTTGGGATAAGAGTATTTATTTGGCTATTTCTTATCTATATATTTGGTGATATATGGGAAGACAAATCAGTACAGTGGAATATATCCCAGACATTCCTTTTTTTTTTTTTTTTACATTTATTTATTTATTTGAGAGAGAGAGAGAGTGGAGGAAGGGGCAGAGGGAGAGGGAAGGAGAATCTCCAGCAGATTCCTCACTGAGCATGGAGCCCAATGTGGGGCTCATCTCATGACCCTGAGATCATGATCTGAGCAAAAATCTCGAGTCGGTTGCTTAACCAACTGAGCCCACCCAGGAACCCCTGTATCCCAGCCATTCTTTTTTCATTCTTTGTTTTAAAGATTTTATTTATTTATTTGAAAGAGAGAGAGACTGAGAGAGAGCATGAGAGCAGGGTGAGGGGCAGAAGGAAAAGCAAGTCCTGATGTGGGACTCGATCCCTGGACTCTGGCATCATGACCTGAGCCAAAGGCAGACACTTAACCAACTGAGCCACCCAGATGTCCTATCCCAGCCATTCTTAACATGAAGTTGAAACATTTATTGACAGGAAAGATGCTATGCTATTATTTGGAATCAGAAAAATAAATAGAAAGTAGTATGTCAATGATTCATTTCAGTAAAACTAAGAGTTTATGATTATGTCCTGATAGACACATGCTATTTGCATAAAATAACAGTAGTCCCAGAGAATAGAAATGGAAAGGGAGTTATTTATTTTTACCTTTCCTCTTTAAATAAAAATTTTTATGAAGATGGTGGGCAGTAGGCCAGATAAGATTTACTTACCTGTGCATCAAGCTTTAAATAAAAACTATTCTTAATACTTATACTTGCATGCTCTTATAATACATATATACTTGATACTTAAGTGTATTTTACTTTAGTGTAAAAGGAAGCACTATAATATTTTTTGGTTATCAGGTTGCAGCATAGAAATCATAAAATGAGTTACTTGAGCTCTCAGACATCATATAAGACATTGAAGGTATAATATAAGGAGATTTATTTATACTACTTCACTCACACTACATGTTGGCTTTCTCTCAACACGTAAATGTTATTTATTTTCCAGAGTCTACACAATATTGTGGTCCCCCTCCACCTATTAGCAATGGAGATATCAGTTCATTCCCATTATCAGTATATCCTCCGGGATCTACAGTCCAATACCGTTGCCAGTCTTTCTATGAGCTTCGGGGCCCCATAGATGTAATATGCAGAAATGGACAGTGGTCAGAACCACCAAAATGCATAGGTGAGTTCTTCATCTTCTCTTGGAGTCTGAGATTTGAAATTCATAGTAAAATTTTCATGGACTAATTTCATAGGATGACTTTTACTTAAACTGAATTCAGCTGAAAACCTGTCTGACATTGATCAAGTCACTTGGTGAGTATTTGGTGGAGTTAGGATTCAGACACAGCAATCTGGTTCCAAATTTCATGTATGTAAGCCTGATGCTCTGGTGGCCTCTCATGTCTACAGAAAAGTTGGGGAGAAAAAAGGTCAACCTCTCCTTAACAGTACATGGACTAGTCTATCATATGTCATCAAGAAAATACTTGGTAAATATCTTACAATCTCCTGGGCTTGGACAAATCTAAAAGTACTAAAAGAAGTTCCTTGTGGTTGCCACTGCCTAGGATGGCTCCTCAAATTTAATCTTGGGCTAATTTCAGCAACTCTGAACAATTCCTATATCAGAGATTATGGGCTGTTGCTTAGTAGTGCCAGGGTGTGCTGTTTACTAGGGGGAATGTTACCTCTCCGAATGCTGAATTTAAAGAAGAATGAGTGGACTCTGATCATGGGGGAAAGTAACACTGCTTCTTTACAGAAATCGATGTTTCACGAAAGTTATGAACCATCAATAATTAGTTTGTAGAAAAGGAGTTCTAAACAAGCAATACAGTAGCTAGTAGAATTTTTGGTCTTGTTGATAGTTACCTTCAAGAATATGCCAAGAGAATACTTAAAGAGATGGTTAGGTTTTTATATATATATTGTTGTCTTCTTCAGCCCACTTTCTGTACTATTTATCTGATAAATGGAAGTAAACTTATTTTTACTATAATATTTGGTAAGATGTTAATACATTCATGTGCTCACACTGTGCACATTTTGGAAACAATGTAAAAGAGAATCCTGAGTTGGGAAAGGAGGGTGAATAACATGGACCGTAATAGAACATTTTAATTTAATCCTATTTGGCATGTGGTTTTTAGGTATATAATGTATAGTGATTAAAAGCATAGGCTCTGAAGTCAAACTGCCAGGGTCCATATTCTGGCTTAAAATACTCACTAAATTGTGTGACCTTGGAAAAATTACTCAATTTCTCTGAGCCCCCATCTCCTCCTGTGTAGCCCAGGGAAATGATGTGTGGTATTTAGAGAAAATGCATACAAAGTACTAAGAACAGTACCTGGGAAACTCAATAAATATTAGCTTTTAATATTTTTTCATAATTTTATTTAATTCCAAAATATTCTTAAATAAAATTTCACTAGTCTTGGAAAGGAAAAGTCATATTATTAATAATTTATTTTTATTATTTCTTCTTTCAGATCCTTGTATAATTTCTGAAGGCAACATGAACAAAAATAACATACAGTTAAGATGGAAAGACATCAAAAAACTTTATGTGAAAACGGGGGATTTTGTTGAATTTGAGTGTAAACCGCCATATAAAGCAAGGACATCAGCGCAGTCATTTCGGATACTCTGCCGGGAAGGGAAATTGGAATACCCCACGTGTGAGTGAAACCAGCATAATTTTGCTGAATGTAATTTTAAAAGTAATCCTACATGTATGTTATACGTATGCATTATGTAGTCAATTCTATACTTATTTTCTTTATTCTTTCAGTGTTGTTTATCTCAGTTTTATTTTGAACTTGGACTTTCAGAGGTTCACAAATTTATAAGCCAAGAGCAGTGCTTCCCTTATTAGGTGGACTTCATTATACCTGGGCAAATCTTCGCACTGGGTCTCCTGTACAAATGGTACCCACAGAAAGTGAGCATGGGCCTTGGTTCAGTACTTAATTCCATCTAACCTCTTCCAATTGTCTAAAATGTATAAGATAACTTCAAGGCTTTCGGAGTCAACTTTACTTCCTCTGAAATAAAGTTGTTATGGTGATATTGATCTTCCTATCACATCAAAAAATACAAAAACTATGACCTCTTATGCTTTTAGCAAGCATTAGTAAGTATTAATAAGTCCTCTAACGGGAGCCAAATTATTCATCAAATACTAAATAATACTTAAAGGCACAAATGCACCATCTTCCACAAATGAGTAGAAGACTAAAACATTTATAAATCCTACTACAGAACTTCTCGTATAGTCAAGAGGTGATATGAACATACACAAAGGTAACTACAGTTAGAAGTGAAAATGATGAGGTTACAATATTGCATTTATAGGATTATCTAGATATGTATAAATACTTAAGAAGATTGAGAGGAAATACAAAGTATGGCTGTAATAATTCTATATGGTTTGAGGTTAACAGGTTAAAGAAATTAGAATACTTGCAAATTTTTATATTTCCTGTATTTTATAATTTTTCATTTTGAATTATATTACTATTACAGTTAAATGAGAGTTATCAAGAACTGTGATTAGAAACCAAGAAAGTAGAAGATGAGAGTGTAAAGACCCTGTAGGTCATGAAACTGATTTCAGGCAAAAAGCCCATTATTTTTTGATGTACCATAGTTCAGGAAAATACCCAACAGGAAGTTTCAGAAATATGCTTTGCATGGTCCTGTATTTTAGGTAGCATTTCATAGTTAAAATATTTTTGGGTCAGCAGGTTTTCTTTTCTTTTTTTTTTTTTAAATATCTATGAATATGCTGACAACAAATACAGGTAAAAATTAAGGTTTAAAATCTTCATGACTATGGATAAAGCAATAGATTCTTCGATATGACTTCAAAACATAAGCAAGAAAAAATAGACAAATTGGACTTCATCAAGATTATAAACCTTTATGCGCAAACAACACTGATAAGAAAATGAAAGCACAGCAGATATAATAGAAGAAAAGAGTAGCAAATTATATATGTGATACGGGACTAGAATTAAAGAACTCTTACAACTCAAAATAGAAAGAACTCTAGAATTAAGGAACTCTAGAATTAAAGAACTCTTACAACTCAAAATAGAAAGACAGCCCAATTTAAAAATGAGCAAAAGATCTAACTAGACATTTCTCCAAAACATATGTATGAATGGCCAATAAGCACATGAAAAGATACTTAACATCATGAATCATTAAGCAAATGCAAATCAAAATCACCATGAGATACTGCTTCCCGCCCACTAGAATGGCTATAATCAGTCAGATAGTAACAAGTAGTTCTAAGAATATGGACAAATTGGAACCCATTTACACGGCTGATGGAAACGTAAAGAGGTACACCCAATTTGGAAAACAATCTGGAAGTTGTTCGAAAGGCTAACCATAGAGTTATCATAGACTCAGTAATCTATTCCTAGATAGATATCAAAAGAAATAAAAACATATGTTCACACAAGCATTGTCCATGAATGTTCATAGCAGAATTATTCATAATAACCAAGAGTAGAAACAACCCAGATGCTTATCAATATACACAAAACATATATCTTATATGATATTACTTATTTATAACCAAGGAATAAAACACTATTGTATGTCACAACATGGATGAACCTTGGAAACTTTATGTTAGGTGAGAAAAGCCAGTCAAAAAAGATGACATATTATGTGACTCTGTTTGTAAGATATGTCCAGAACAGACAAATACAGGGACAGAAGGTAAATCAGTGGTTGCTTAGGGCTGGAGTAGGGAGGCAGGGGCTGATAGCTAACAGTGATAAATGTTCTAAAATTGACTGTGGTGAAGATTATACAACTCTGTGATTATACCAGAAAACACTGAATGTACAATACATTTTAAATGAGTGAATTGTATGATATGTGAAATATATCTCAATAAAGTGATTCAAAAAAAATGGTGGCCAACATGTTAAAATCATGACAAACACTGGGAATTAAAAAATAAAATGAAAAATTAAGACAGTATCAGAATTTATAATGAATTTATACTGACTCAAAGATTGATGGGGTTGAACAAAAAAGTAAAAACTTGTGACTCACGCTGGCTATCTATTAAAACAGCTGATAGGAGGAAGGCAGGTAGAAGTTTCATTTCTCCTCCTCAATTCTGAGGGGGAAATCTTGAAAGGGAACTGTTAACTTAAAAGTTTTAGAATGATAAAATACATATACAGATGTTTTATTTAGAAACAATAGGAAATAGTATTTTATTTAAAGATTTTATTTAATTACTTATTTGAGAGAGTGAGAGAAAGGGAGAGCACGAGCAGGGGGAGGCTCAGAGGAAGAGGGAAANNGAGAATCTCAGGCAGATGCCCCGATGAGTGGGGCGCCTGGCATAGGGCTCAATCTCAGGACCCTGAGATCATGACCTGAGTCAAAATCAAGAGCCAGATGCTTAATTGACTGAGCCACCCAGATGCCCTGTAATAGGACTTTAAACTTGGGTATTCTTGCCCAATTTCTGAGAATTTCTTTCATTCTCAAACTATTTTGTGGCACCTATTTCTAAACAAGTTGCTTAAACAGCAGTATTTCAGAAGCTCTGCTATCCGGAGCTTACTACTCTCCTCCAAGACGTAAAGAAAGTTAAAAAAAAAAAAAAAAAAAAAAAAAGGAGTAGGATTGGAAATTCCAGAAAGCATTTCTTACAGATAGTTGTCAGGTGAGTAAATTATGTGATATACAAATAACTAGAAGAACGTGATCCAGACCCACTCAAGAGAAATACAATCAACTGATATGGAGTGTGAGATGATCCAGATATTGGAATAGACAAGTATTTTTTTGTTTTGTTTTTTTAAAGATTTTATTTATTTGACAGAGAGAGAGGCAGCGAGAGAGGGAACACAAGCAGGAGGAGTGGGAGAGGAAGAAGCAGGCTTCCTGCTGATGCGGGGCTTGATCCCAGGACCCTGAAGGCTTAAAGACTGAGCCACCCAGGCGCCCCTGGAATAGACAAGTATTTTGAACAAGCTTTATAGCTATTTTAAAGGACATAAAAATAAATGCTCTCAATGAATAAAAATATGACATTAATAGAAAAATAGAAACCATAAAAGAAAAAGAAATTCTAGAACTTACAGTTCAATATCTGAAAAAAAATCTTCACTGGGGAGACTCAAAACAGATGGAATTGACAAAAGACAGAAAGCATAAAAATAAATGGAAATAATGGAAATAAACAATGGAAATAATCCAATTTAAATAAAAAATTATAAGATGAGTTTGTGGGAATGGTTGGACAATAGAAAAGGGAAATATGTACATGGAGTCTGAGAAGGAAAGGAGAAAGAGAGAATACGGAAGAAAAAGTACTTGAAGAAGCAAGACCATCAATTCCTCAAATTTGATGACTGACATAACTATACAGGATCTAGAAAATTAATAAAGTCTATGCAAGATAAATACAAAGAAAATATATACAAACTACCAGAAACTAAAGATAATGAGACTCTTGAAAACAGCCATAAAAAAAATGATGCATTGCTTAGAGTGGGACAATAATTCCAAGGAAGGCTGACTTCTTATCAGCGGATATGGAGGCTGGACGATAATGGAAAAGAGTTTTTAAGTACTAAAATAAAACATTCTGAACTCAAAATATTATGTCTAGTGAAAAAAAATCCTTCAAGAAAAAAAAGCAAAATAAGCACATTTTCAGAAATAAGAAAAATAAAATAATTAACTAGAGCAAGTCATGGCCAGGAGACCTGCACTGTCAGAAATACGTGTCCATCGGGAGTTAGGATGGCCAAGGAGTTGGGGGACCCTAAGTTTGTCTCATTCCTGGAATACAGCTAGATATTTATCAAATCATTCTGAACACCCAAGGAATCAATCCGAGATCTGAGAACACAAATACTGCAATTCCACAAGTAGAAAACGACCACTGTTCGGAAGGTGGGAGGTGCGGAGACTTGAATCTAGTGCGAGGAGAGGCAGAGGGGAGGGAGCCTGCCTACAGAGGCTACCCCCAAGTAGTATCAGCAGCAGAGTGCAAAATCGGAACTTTCAGAAGCCAGCTACAGTGGGGGACGTGCCTGGCTTAAGTGCCAAGATGGCCAAGTGGGGTGTAATCCCAGGTGTGACAGGGTGGTCTGAGGATCCCTGGGATCCCTAAAAGATCAGGTGGTGCCTGAGCGCACCAGAGTTCCCAGACATCGGAGCCAGCTGAGAAGAGTGACTGCAGGCGCCCGCTTTCTGCTCTGTGTGGCCATAAGCTGCAAACCACTGGATGGTCATGCCGCCACTTTCCTGGGAGGGGTCCGGCAAAACGCAGAAGGGTGGCAAGACCTCCCTGGGAGGAGCTGCAGGAGTCCTTAAAATCTGGAGTTTTGAAACTCAGTTGCATGTGCGAGATAAAAACGCTGGGCCACAGGCTGTGTGAACACAGAGCACTGACGGAAACCGGGGAGACGAGTGATTGCTTTTCTGCAAAGGCTCAATGAAGAGTGGTGGATGCCAATTTTCAGCGGTGGAGCTAGAGAGAGGGGCACAGCCTTATTCATCCCATCAGTGCTGAAAGCTTTCAGGAAGCAAAACAGCACCACCTAGTGGATTTCAGAGATGCTTGCACCGAGCCCTGCCTCCCTGCACCCTGGAGGCTCATGTCCACTAGGCAAGTCCACATGAGAATCACCGCAACAGGCCCCTCCCCTAGAAGACCAGCACAAAGAACTCGTTCACAGCAAGTTTACTTATCATGGAGGGCTCTAAATCTTCAGCTCTTAGGGAAAACAGTATATAGCATTCTTTGTATTTTTATTCTTTAGTCTTTTAGTATTATTTTTTCAGTTATTTTCTTTTTTTTCAATTCTTTTTTTATTCTTTTTAAATTTTATTTTTATAAATATCTTATATTTTTTTCTTTTTTGTTTCCTTTCATTGTATTTTATTTATATATAATATATGATTATATATAATTACAATATAATATATATTACCTATATAATATACATAATATTATATACATAACACACACATATTAATACATAATATATACCTTATATAATATTTATAATTATATGTAAAATATAATAAATTATATCATGTATAATATATAATATATAAAATATGTATAATTTTATGTAATTATAATACATAAAATATATTACATATATAATATAAATAATATCACATACATACTTACATAAATATATTAATACATAATAATAGCATGTATACTATATATATGTAATATATATATCTTTCTTTCTTATTTTGGGATCTAGTTTCTTTTAACAAGCAGACCAAAATACATCCAGAATCTAGCTTTTGTTGTTGTTGTTGTTATTATTGTTTTTTTTGTTGTTGTTGTTTTTCTTTTTCTTTCCTCTTTTGAGTGGAAAGAGAAACCAAAAGTAGCAAAGACCAGAAAGGAACAGAAATAATCTACAGGAACAGCGATTCTTCAGGTAACACAATGGCACTAAATCCATATCTTTCAATAATTACTCTGAATATAAAAGGACTAAATGCTCCAATCAAAATACATAGGGTATCAGAACAGATTTAAAAAAAAGACCCATTGATATGCTGCTTACAAGAGATATATTTTAGACTCAAAGTCACCTCCAGATTGAAAGTGAGGAGGTCGAGAACCATTTATCATGCTAATGGACATCAAAAGAAAGCTGGAGTAGCCATCCTTTTATCAGACAAACTAGATTTAAAACCAAAGACTGTAATAAGAAAAAAACAAGGACTCTATATCATAATAAAGGGGTTTATCCAACAGGAAGGTCTAACAATCGTAACTATTTACACTCCTAACTTGGGAGCAGCCAAATATATAAATCAATTAATAACTAACTTAAGGAAATTCATTGATAATAATACAATAACAGTAGGGGACTTTAACACTCACTCATAGCAATGGACAGATCATCTAAGCAGAAGATCAATAAGTAAAGAAGGCACACTGGACCAGATGGACTTAACACATATATTCAGAACATTTCATCCTAAAGCAGCAGAATACACAATCTTTTCAAGTGCACATGGAACATTCTCCAGAATAGATCACATACTGGGTCACAAATCAGGACTCAACTGGTACAAAAAGATTGAGATCATACCATGAGTATTTTCAGACCACAAGGCTATGAAAATTGAAGTCAACCACAAGAAAAAAAAAACAGTAGAACAGATCAATGAAACTAGGAGCTGGTTCTTTGAAAGAATTAACAACATTGATAAACCCCTGGCCAGACTTATCAAAAAGAAAAGAGAAAGGACCCAAATAAATGAAATCAGGAATGAAAGAGGAAAGATCACAACCAACATCGAAGAAAGACAAACAATTATAAGAGAATATTATGAGCAAATATATGCCAACAAATTAGGCAATCTGGAAGAAATGAATAAATTCCTAGAAACATATAAACTACCAAAACTGAAGCAGGAAGAAATAGAAAACCTGAAAAGACCCATAACCAGCAAAGAAATGAAATCACTAATCAAAAATCTCCCAACAAACAAGAGTCCAGGGCCAGATGGCTTCTGAGTGGAATTCTACCAAACACTCAAAGAATTAATATCTATTCTTCTGAAACTCTTCCAAAAAATAGGAATAGAAGGAAAACTTCCAAACTCATTCTATGATGCCAGCATTACCTTGATCCCAAAACCAGACAAAGAGCCCACTAAAAAGGAAAACTACAGACCAATATCCCTGATGAACATGGATGAAAAAATTCTCACCAAAATACTAGCTAATAGAATCCAACAGTACCTTAAAAGAATTATTCACCATGACCAAGGGGGATTTATTCCTGGGCTGCAGGGGTGGTTCAACATCCATGCATCAATTAATGTGACATACCACATTAATAAAAGAATAATAACAATAAGACCCTCTCAATAGAAGCAGAAAAGGCATTTGACAAAATACACCATCCTTTCTCAATAAAAACCTTCCACAATGTGGGGATAAAGTGAACATACCTTCCATCATAAAAGCCATATACAAAAGACCTACAGCAAATATCATCCTCAAAGGGGAAAAACGGAGAGCTTTTTCCCTAAGGTCAGAAACATGACAGGGATATTCACTGTCACTGCAGTTGTTCAACATAGTACTGGAAGTCCTAGCTTCAGCAATCAGAAAACAGAAAGAAATAAAAGCATCCAAATCAGCAAAGGAGAAGTCAAACTTTCACTCTTCACAGATGACATGATACTCTATGTAGAAAACCCGAAAGACTTCACCAAAGAATTGCTAGAACTCATACAGGAATTCAGCAAAGTTGCAGGATTAAAATCATCATTCAGAAGTCTGTCACATTTCTATACACTAACAACGAAGCAGCAGAAAGAGAAATCAAGGAATCTATCCCATTTATAATTATACCAAAATCATAAGATACCTAGGAATAAACCTAATCAAAAAGGTAAAAGATCTGTACTCTGAAAACTATAGGACAGTTATGAAAGAAACTGTGGAAGACACAAAGAAATAGAAAAACATTCCATGCTCATGGATTGGAAGAACACATGTTGTTAACATGTCTATGCTACCCAAAGCAATCTATACATTCAATACAACCCCTATCAAAATGCCACCAGCATTTTTCACAGAGCTGGAACAAATCATTCTAAAATTTGTATGGAACCAGAAAAGACCCCAAATAGCTAAAGTCATATTGAAAAAGAAAATCAAAGCTCAAGGCATCACTATTCCAGACTTGAGCTGTATTACAGAGCTGCAATCATCAAGACAGTACGGTACTGGCACAAAAACAGACACATAGATCAATGGAACAGAATAAAGAACCCAGAAATGGACACTCAACTCTATGGTCAACTAATCCTTGACAAAACAGGAAAGAATATCTAATGGGAAAAAAAGACAGTCTCTTCAACAAATGGTGTTGGGAAAATTGGACAGCCACTTGCAGAAGAATGAAACTGGACCACTTTCTTACACCATGCACAAAAATGAACTCAAATGGATAAAAGATCTAAATGTGAGACAGGAATCCATCAAAATCCTGGAGGAGACCACAGGCAGCAACCTATTTGACCCTGACTGCAGCAACTCCTTTCTAGACACATCTCCGGAGACAAGGAAACAAAAGCAAAAATGAACTATTGGGACTTCATCAGGATAAAAAGCTTTTGCACAGCAAAGGAAACAATCAACAAAACTACAAGGGAACCTACAGAATAGGAGAAAATATTCACAAGGACATATCAGATAAAGGGCGAGTATCCAAAATGATAAAGAACTTACCAAATGCAACTCCCCAAAAATAAAAAATCCAGTTAAGAAATGGGCAGAAGACATGAACAGATATTTCACCAAAGAAGACATACAAATGGCAAAGAGACACATGAAAAAATGCTGAACATCACTTGGCATCAAGAAAATACAAATCAAAACCACAATGAGATGCCACTGCACACCTGACAGAATGGCTAAAATTAACAACTCAGGAGAACAACAGATGTTGGTGAGGTTGTGGGGGAAAGGGGAACCCTCTTACACTATTGGTGGGAATACAAACTGGTGCAGCCACTCTGGAAAACAGTATGGAGGTTCCTCAAAAAGTCAAAAAATAGAATTACCCTAGGACCCAGCAATTGTGCTACTAGGTATTTATCCAAGGGATACAGACATAGTGAATCAAAGGGACACATGCACCCCAATGTTTATAGCAGCAATGTCTACAATAGTCAAAATCTGAAAAGAGCCCAGATGTCCATTGGCAAATGAATGGATAAAAGAAGATGTGAGATACACACACACACACACACACACACACACACACACACACACACACAGTGGAGTATAACTCAGCCATCAAAAAGAAGGAAATCTTGCCAATTGCAATGACATGGATGGAATTAGAGGGTATTATGCTAAGTGAAATAAGTCAGTCAGAGAAAGAAGAATACCATATGATTCCACTCATATGTGGAATTTAAGAAACAAAGCAGATGAACACAGGGGAAGGGAAGGAAAAATAAAATAAAATAAAAACAGAGAGGGAGGCAAACTATAAGTGATGCTGAACTCTTGGAAACAAACTGAGGGTTGCTGGAGGAGGCGGGGAGAAATGGGGTAGTTGGGTGGTGGATATTTTAAGGAAAGCACTTGATGTAATGAGCACTGGGTGTTAATATGCAACTGATTAATCACTAAATTCTACCTCTGAAACTAATAATACACTATATGTTAACTAAATTCTTAATTTTAAACAAAAATTTTTTAAAAAAGAAGTATGGGATATGAGGCGATGGGTATTAAGGAGGGCACATATTGCATGGAGCACTGGGTGTTATATGCAAACAATGAATCATGGAACACTACATCAAAAACTAAGGATGTACTGTATGGTGACTAACATAACATAATAAAAAATTATTATAAAAAAAGAAAAAGATGTGGAAGGAAATGCATTAAATAAAGTGTTTGTGATAATCTTAAAAAAAAGAGAAGTATGTATGCATCTAACAAGAATTTTCAGCTATACTCTTTCCCTTCTCAGGGTTTTTTTTTCTGGTAACCAATCTTCAGTCATTTGGCTTGAGAAGGAAAATGTAAGCCACTTTTGCAAACCAGTAGCTCTTCTCAGGTGTCCCAAAACTTGCAGGTCCTATTACTTCTGTTGGTTCTTCTCACTTGAAATACATTTAAGAAGATGAAAATCATATCAGGCATCTTCTCTGACCACAACAGTATCATACTCAACAAAATATTATTAAACCACATTGAACAATGCATTTGAAAGATCATTCACCACAATCAGGTGGGATTTATTCTGGGGATGCAAGGATGGTTAAATTTTGGCAAATCAATGTGGTACACCATACTGATAAAACGAGAAATTAATCCCAAGGTAAACAACTGGAAAAAACACAAACATGTATAGGCTAAAGAAGATGCTACTAAACAGTCAATAAGTCAGTGAAGAAACCAAAGAGGAAATAAAAAAATACATGGAGACCAATGAAAATGAAAACACAGCAGTCCAAAATCTCTGGGATGCAGCAAAAGCAGTTCTAAAAGGGCAATCTTTAGCACTACAGGCCTATCTCAAGAAACAAGAAAAATCTACTCAACAATCTAAACTTATACCCAAAGGAACTAGAAAAAGAACAACAAACAAAGCCCAAGGTTAGCAGAAGGAAGGAAATAACAAAGATCAGAGTAGAAACAAATGAAATAGAAACTAAAATCAAACAAACAAACAAACAAAACAATAGGAAAGATCGCATCAAGAACTGGGGATGTACTGTATGGTGACTGATATAACAAAATAAATATTATTAAAAAAACAATAGGAAAGATCAATGAAACTGGGAATTGGTTCTTTGAGAAGATAAACAAAATCGATAAACCTTTAGCCATACACAGCAAGAACAAAAGAGAGGACAAAAATGAATAATATCGGAAACAAAAGAAAAAATAAATACAAAAGAAATACAAATGATTTTAAGAGACAACTATGGATAATTATATGCCAGCAAATTGGACAACCTAGAAGAAATGGATAAATTCCTAGAAATATACAATCTTCCAAAAGTGAATCAGGAAGAAATAAAGAATCTCAATAGACCAATTATTAGTAATAAAATTGAATCAGTAATCAAAAAACAAAAACAAAAACAACCCTCCCAACAAACAAAAGCCCAGAACCAGATAGATTCATAGGTGAATTCTATCAAACAAAAAGAAGAGTTGGTAAAATACCTTTTCCACTCACAGTATTCCAAAAATAAAAAAGGAAGACGTTTCCAACCACATTTTATGAGGCCAGCAACACCCTTATACCAAAGCCAAAGGCACTACAAAAAGAGAAAATTACAGGCCAATATCCCTCATAAGCATAGATACAAAAGTCCTCAGCAAATTATTAGTAAATCATATTGAACAATACACTAAAAAGATATTCACCACAATCAGGTGGGATTTATTCTGGGAATGCAAGGATGGTTAAATATTGGCAAATCAACATGAAACACCATATCAATAAAACAAAGGGTAAAAATCACATTATCTCAATAGATGCAGAAAAAGCATTTGACAAATTCAACATCTGTTTATGATAAAAACACTCAACAAAGTGGGTTTAGATGAAGTTATCTCAAAATAATAAAGGCTATAGATGAAAGACCCACAGCAAACATCATACTCAATAGTGCCACTGTGCAAACCAGCATGGAGATTTCTCAAAACATTAAAAATAGAAATACCATATTATCCAATAATTCCAATACTGGATATTTGCCCAAGCAAGCAAACAAACAAAAAACTAATTTGGAAAGATACATATAGGGGTGCCTGGGTGGCTCAGTCAGTTGGGTGTCTGCCTTCACCTCAGGTCATGATCTCAGGTCCTGGGATTGAGTCCCACATTGGGCTCCCTCCTCAGCAGGGATTCTACTTCTTCCCCACCCTCTGCCCTTCCCCCCGCTCCTGCTCTCTTTCTCTCTCAAATAAATAAATAAAATCTTTTAAAAAAGACATATACATCACTATGTTTATTGCAGCTTTATTTTCAATACCCAAGATATGGAAGCAACCTAAATGTCCATTGATAGATGAATGGATAAAGAAGATACGGTATATATATACCTGTGTTATATAGTTCTAGGGCCTAGAGGATATTATGTTAAGTGAAATAAGTCAGAGAATGACAAATGTCATATGATTTCACTTATATGTGGAATCTAAAAAGCAAAGAAACAAAAAGCAGAAACAGACTCTCAAATACAGAGAACAAATACAGAGGGGAGGATGGTTGGGGCATGGGCAAATTAGGATAAGGGGAGTGGGAGGTATAGGCTTCCAGTCATGGAATGAATAAATCACAGGGATAAAAGTTATAGCGTAGGTAATATAAGCAATGGTAATGTAATAGCATTTTATCGTGACCGATGGTAGCTAGGCTTGTGATGAACACAGCATAAACGTATAGATTTCTTGAATCACTATGCTGTACACCTGAAACTAATGTAATAGTGTGTGTCAACAATACTTCAATTAAAAAATTAAGGCTGAGGGGCGCCTGGGTGGCACAGTGGTTAAGCGTCTGCCTCCGGCTCAGGGCGTGATCCCAGCGTTCTGGGATCGAGCCCCACATCAGGCTCCTCCGCTATGAGCCTGCTTCTTCCTCTCCCACTCCCCCTGCTTGTGTTCCCTCTCTCGCTGGCTGTCTCTATCTCTGTCGAATAAATAAATAAAATCTTAAAAAAAAAAAAGAAATTAAGGCTGAGATGCACATATGTTCCCTGAATTTTCCAGATTAGAATAAACTGAATAATGGAGCCGGAAGCCAATTTGTAGTGAGTTGAGGAGTCATTACTCCATATCATTTCTTGTCATTTATATTTGTTCTTTATTGTATCTTTATTCATTTTTCTATTTTGCTATTTTTTTAAAGTCAATTTTTATTTACTTACTGTTTGTATGTTGCCTATTTTATTAACGTTTCTATTTATTTGGGTTAATTTCTTCCTTTTTTTTTGTTTTACTTACTGTTCTTTCTCCAACTTTTAGATTTGGTTGTTTAATCCATTTTTAAGAACATTAATTGGTATATATTTTTAAGCTAATATTTTCTCTGAGCACTGTTTTATCTATAGCCCATAAAGTCTGATATTTAATGTCTTCATTACGTTTTCTAGAAATCCTGCAATTTTGGTTTATATTTCCATTTCAACCCAACTTGTCTGATAGAAAGTTGGTACATTTTTGGGAGAATAGCCTCTTTTATTTGCTTAAGTTGTAAATGTATTGCATATAACCAGAGAATTTTGCTTATATTAATCTATTTGAAATTTAATTAGATTTTTTAATGGCTTAATATAAAAGGTTGGTTTTCATGACTGCTTCATGTGCACTGTTACTTGGGTAGAAAATTAACATACATTTATAAGATATACTTTACTGACTACTTGTTAGACTCTTCCATGTCCTTTATTTACATTTTGTTCACATGAAGTATTTTAGACTAAAAAAATTACTTGCTTGCCTTATTACCTGTCTGACGTTCCTGCTTTATAAAATTTACTCCCACAAGCTTCAGGCAATGTCTATTTGTCCCTATGATGAGAAACAAGAAAATTAGCTTACAACTTCTTCCTTTCTTCTTCCTTCCCTCTCCTCCATCACCTAATTTTATTGAATGTTAAGATCTTTCTTGGTGTTTATATTTATTGTTTTACATATATTTAGAATTCTATTTCATTTCATCTTTATATTATTTGATTTCCACCTATAACTATGAAGGAAGGAAAGAAGGGAGGAAGGAAGAAAAAAAACCAGAAGGAAGGTAGAAAGGAAGTGAGGAAAATAAAACAATTGAAAAGTCCATCAATCAGAGAGTAATTAAATATTTTACGTTACCTCCAGCTTTTGGAATACTATTGACATCTTATAAAGAATGAGATCAGTCCATGTGTCTTGAGATGCGGATATCATATACCAAGTGAAAGTCTTAGAACAATATATATAATGTATGATATGTAATATATATGCCACTAATATATATAAAAACAAAAACATGTACATATCTATAGAAATACATTTTCAAGTGTGTATAGTAGCATCTGGAAGACACAGAGAAATTCTTTACAGTCAGATTTCTGGACCGAGGAAGTAGATCTGGAGTTTTGGGAGGAATAAAGGGAATTTTCATTCTTTATCCTATTTACATTTGTATTGTTTGAACTGTTTTACAATGTCGAAGAGCTGCTCTTATATGTGACAAAAATAACACAGTACTTCAAAATTGTAGTTTAAAAAATATCTGGTCATAGAAAAGTTGACTTGATGCTAAATACATTTTATATAAACTGAATTCTTTAATCTTTGAAAAATTTAATTTGGACCATACTTTTTTTCTCTTGCTGAGAACATCAAATATATCCTTATGTTTTGGGTTCCACAGGCCACAAAGTGGTAGTGGGTTTCCAGCAGTCGCACTGTACCCAACTTTCTATAGAAAGATCAGACATTTTCCAACCTTGCTTTAGAATGTTTCCTTAAAGATGATTTAAAGTTTTCTTACAATAAATGGCAAGTAAAACAAAGTAAGATTTTATTTTTTTCTTTCTTTCTTTCTTTCTTTCTTTCTTTCTTTCTTTCTTTCTTTCTTTCTTTCTTTCTCTTTTGATGTTGCATGTTGGGGCAAGAAGGAAGGAAGACTTGTCACATCTGTGCTGGTCCTCTGGGGAGTGCTCCTGGGTCCTCCAGGGGACACCTGTAGCACTGAGGCCTGGACGCACCCCAGCACTGAGGAACCTGAGATGGGCAAGTGCCGAGCAGCCAGTCACAGCCACATCACAGAAAGGGGGGGGGGGTCTGCGGACTGCCTGGGTCTTCTCGGTGCTCACAGGGCTCCTGGCCTTCAAGAGTAACAATGGAACTAGGACCAAATCATGACCAGAGGTTTCCTACCTGCTGCTGCAGTACCATAGGTTCCCTTCTGCGGGCCTTGTAATGTGCATTTAAAGACTGAAGTATATAAAGTACAATTCAGTGCTCATTTAAAGACTAAAATAGTTCCTGAAAAAATAAAAATAAAGTATATAAAAACAAATTAAAATCCTTGTCAGCTGAAACCTTGCCTATTGTCTGATGATTAGTCTTTAATTTACATTTGAGAAGACGTGTATTAGGCAATACAATTCTCAGTTTGGGTTAGACTTTTTATACTTCCCATGCTTTCCATTTTTCCTCTGAAGGAATCATGCTGAGTTTCCCTGAATTCAGTTTTAATGTGTAATGTTCTCTAGGGTTTCGATCTTTCACTATGAAGTAACAAACAGACATCTATGAACTTAACTTCCTTTTGAAAAATTAGTTTCTCTGCAGAACCAGGCAGCACCCTTTGAAACTTTGGAATACCCTAGGGCAATCAGCATGGTAGGGAGTCTTTGATGGGTGACTTAGCTGCCCTATCCTGTAGGGCTGGCAAATCCCCTAAACACAGTTCGCTTTCATGTTCATCATGCTAAAGATAATCTTACAACATAACTTCTCTAAAAAGCAAAACGGCCATTATTTTAACATTACTCTCAACACCTCACACATCTCACTGAAGTGGTAACTCATTGAAACAGTTTCAAACCACCTTGTTGGATTGTGCTTACGTATCACCTCATTGCCTGACTTTTTCAGTTTCTCTGGTCTCCTCAATCCTTCAGCTCCCCTGCCCACATATCCAGCCACATTCCCAGCAGTGACTTCCCTTCCTTCGCAGAGGAGACAGAAACTACCTGACGTGAATCACCTCCAAGCCAAGAGCCACCCTCTACTTGTGCCTTGGGTCCCGTCTCTTCTCCCTTTTTCAAGAATCCTCTGCAATTTGTTGCACAATATGTCGCAGTATCTTCCACTTGTCCTTCTTTACTCACTCGTTCCCATTTAATTAGAACATGCTCAAATTTCTTCCATTCCATTAAAAAAAAAAAATCCCTGCTTTATCCCTATTCCCCAAGCCACCCTATGTCTCTCCCTTTCACTGTCATGCTTACTGCCAAGCTCACTATAGCCATGTCTCTGTTTTTTGTACCTTACATTTGTCCCTCAACCTGTTCCTCTCAATTTAACACTTAACAATGATGTTCCTTTCAGGGTAATCAAAAACATCGAAAAAGCATTTTGGGTCCTCATCTCTTCTGGTTTTCACTGGAGCAGTCCAGCCATTCCTTTTCAGTTTTTTTCATCATACCTTCTCCTATGGCAATCACTACACTTTAGATACCCTCAAAGCCCTGAAGGAGGCCTGCATCTAACCCTGAAAAACTCATCTATTACCTTTGTTTTATAGAAATCTGCTAACTGATGACTGCAAATTTTGCTCAGAGCTCTGTTCTGATGCCCAGGCTTGTATAATTCTCATTGATTGGGTTCCCAGACTGTGGGATGGAAATTAGCAGCCAAGAGCATTTTTAGGGAATACTCTTAGGATCCACTCTGCAGAAGGGAAAAGGAAGGGAGAAGTGACGTCTTGCCAACTCTGGGCACCTCTGAAGCTGGGATGTCCCTTTAGAAGTGTCCTGAGTTGGAATGAAGGGTCTTTTCTTCATAATTCCTATTGGCCAGTCACTGGTTGATGGCAGGCCACCCTTGGAAGGAGCGCTGACCTTGGGAGGAAAGATTCAGCCTTTGGCTGAATCGACTGCTTTAGGAAGCTGGTAATTGAGAACTTCCAACAGCTGAGAGCATAAGTCTTTTGTTTTTGAAAGGAATCTGTGTTGGTCATCAGGGCATCAACTGCAAGAATCAACTGCTTACTTAGTATTTTTTCTTGGCTACCCAACAGATACTTCAAAAATAACATTTTTGACACTAAACACTTCATGCTAAACTCGACTCCCTCACACTGCTTCTTCCCCCATCCCTCCTACCACACTTAGACGGTTATCATCCACTTAGTCAAGCCAGAAACCAAAGTGTCCTTCTGAATCTTTTGTCTGCCTCTCCCCCCCCACATCTGATCAGTCTAAATGTCATGATGACATTGCATCCTAAATCTCTCTTTTTTTAAAAAAAGATTTTGTTTATTTATTTGACAGAGAGAGACAGTCAGCGAGAGAGGGAACACAAGCAGGGGGAGTGGGAGAGGACGAAGCAGGCTCCCAGCCGAGGAGCCTGATGTGGGACTCCATCCCAGAACGCTGGGATCACGCCCTGAGCCGAAGGCAGATGCTTAAGGACTGGGCCACCCAGGTGCCCCGCATCCTAAATATCTCTTGCTCCGATCTAGCTTGCAACCTCCTTGCTGTTGCGTCTGTTGATTTGCAAGCCCGCCCCCGCGAGTTTCCCAGGTGGAATCTGAAACTGGTTCCTGTACTCAGAGGGCAGGGAGAGACTGAAGAGAGGCAGCCCCCTCCAGGTTGGTAGGTGGCAAGTGTAATAAGCAAAGGGAACTTACATATGAAGCTTGCCTTGGGCGACAGCAAGATGGTAGGATCCCCACACCTGCTCATCAGATCGTGAAGTTTATACAGAGGCCTTAACTAGGGTCATGTGTACCGTGCAGGTGTTCGCAATACCACATGACTATCTATCTATGTCTTTGGAGTAACTTCTGGGAGTGGGAAAGGCAAATGGAACCCATATCCCAAGCACAGGGGAGGGAGTGAGGAGCTAGGGTCCAGCTCACAGGTCAACCGGTGGCCACATCTTGAGGATCACAGCTTCCAGTGTAAATTACCATCATAGTTTGCTTGGATGATGGCATTCTTTTCTTAAAAGTGGTTTCTCTATGCCTACATTCCACCCCACCACCAGTCTCTTCTTTCGTCAGTCAGTGGAGTCTTTTTAGCAATTTCTATAAACATCTCATTTCAATCAGTGACTTCCAATATCTTTAGTTTGGCCTACAAAGGCCTTCATCACGAGACCCCAATCGCTCCAGGTTTACCTTGCTCCACTCTCTCTTCACCCTCCTCCACTCAATCCACACTGGCTACCTACTAGCTTCTTGGAAACATCATGTTCTCTGTATATGCTTTCCACATGACCCTCCCTCACCCAAAATATTTTCTTTTCTCCCTGCAAGTCTCAGCTTATAGATCACTTCCTCAAGGAAGCCTTTCTTGGGTATCCAGGACTAAGTAGCATCCCCTCGTGTTCACTGACAAGGAGCGTGTCTTTCCTGGCACATGTCATTTTGTGAGGATTCGCTTACCATCTTCCTTTCCCATCAGAGCACATGCTCCATGACAGCAGAAACAATGCGTCTTAGTCATTGTTTTATCTCCAGCGCTCAGCGCGATGCCTAGCATATGGTGCGTGCTTCGTATTTGACTTGGTGTATGCCATTCCCTCTCTCTGGGGTGTCACGCTTCCGTTGTTGCATTTTTCACACCTTCATTTATTTAGCATTTGGAGTTTACAAATTGACGGCTCATGAGCCACATTGCTCACAAAATATTTTTAGATTCCCCTTCCACATATTAAAATCAGTAGATTTCACAATTAAAAAATCAGAACATATGACAATACTAAATACATAGTCCCAAGACAGTTACCCACCTTGAGCAAATCTTCTGTTTTCTGGGATATAGCAGGTGCTGAATATTGTTTATTACTGAATTGATTGATTAATTGAAAATGATTAACACTTTTCTATTGCTATTTAATTTCAATTTTATGGGATCCACTGTGGACAATGACGATACAATATTGAAAGAATGATTGTGAACTCAAGGACAGTTCTGAAATACACATGTTTAACACTGAAATATACACGTTTAATATGTTTAATACAAGGAAGAGAGAATTCATATTTAATCCAAGAGTTAGGTCCAGTTGTCCATTAGAAAATTGTAACTTGAGGATTTAAAGAATGTCATCATATTGAGAAGGCCTTGAGTTAGGTGAACTGAATAGCTTCAGATAAGAAAATGTGCTGTTCTAGTAACAACAACCAGTCCTACTAGGGGTCCTAGGACCCCAGTAGTGCTATTACACATGCTCATGAATGAACCCTAATAACAAATGGGAGTATAACTGCTACTTCAAAAGTGACAGTGTGGCTCTTTGAAGTCTTCAACAGACCTCGGTAATACTGACACTCTCAGGCTTTGTTGCTTGCAGGACTGATTTTGGATGTTATAATCTGCATCATTCCAATAATTACTTAACTTAAAAATATTACTTGAAAGTATAAAATATAAAAATGGAAAGGGTTATTCTTTTTATTAGCCACGTTCATTGGGCAACATTTTAACATGTGGATAGTTCACCACCTCACAATTTGATTATTAACCTTGAAGCTAATACTACAGTTAATTTTTAAAGTTCCTTACATTTAGAATGTGTGAAGGGCAATCTTTTCTCTATTTAATAAAGTAAATCCTCTAATATGACGTATAGTTTCTTATCTTTAACATGTTTGGTTCTTTAATATTGACATAAAGATTTAATTAAAAGTACCAGGAACCCTAATATTAATGGATATAATAAAAACAAATACCTTGAAGGCAACAATATGGCACAACGAATGGATATTAGGAAACAGAAAAATTTTGACGTGTAGATCAATCTTTTTAACAGGGGGAAGCATGCAATAAAGGTTAGCTTACATGTCACATCAGTCAAATTAGAAAACAACATGTGCTGGCTTATTTATAAATAAAAAATGTTCGACAGACAATTCAGATTCAAATCTTTAAGCAAGTTAAAACTTAGCGATTTGTCATTTTTCTTCTAAAAATTATGTGTTATAAAGGATTTTATGATGTGTTGATACACTGTTCTTCTTCCTGTCATACACTTTTATGTCCTGAAGGGTTGTTGATAAGACAGCATCCTTGATGAGAAAGAGAGAGGAAGGAAGAGAGATTTTTGAAATAAGCACCATTTTTGGTCAAGTATTTATTATAACTTAGCCCTTCAATATTTCATATGATTAGTCATTGTTTTAGCTAGTTATTGATAAAAGCAAGTAGACAGACTTGGTAAATTTACCACCAATTCCTTTTTCAAATCTCAGCGTCACTTGGTACAATAATACCATTTTTTAAACAATTTTTTCTAAGTTATTTACCTTTTTTCTTTTTGAAATAAGAAATCCAAGATACACGAAAACACTTAAATACATGTAAAATTTTTCTGTCCTGATTTTATCATAGTTAAAAATTTTTAAAGTTTTCCACCCATGTGTATCTTATGAATGTTTTTATGGACTGTTCAAAGTATCTAAAAAGTTGTTGTTATGTTGTTTATATAGTTCATCGTTCACAAAGATTAGAACACATACACTTTGCCATAAGTTATTTTTATAATATTCTTTTTTTAAAAAAGAGTTTATTTATGTATTTCAGAGATAGAGCAAGCACATGCACGAGCAGGGGGAGCGGCAGAAGGAGAAGCAGGCTCCCCGCTGAGCAGGGAGCCCGATGTGGGGCTCGATCCCAGGATCCTGGGATCATGACCTGAGCAGAAGGCAGATGCTTAACTGACTGAGTCACCCAGGTGCCCATATTTTTATAATATTCTTAATCAGACATAAAGTAATCAGTATAAAGTATTTTATACTGTACCTTTAAAAGTGTCAAAATCCTGATCCTATAAAATGATTTACATCATTTTATTGTATTATTGTAATATTTTACCAGAACCAGGATTATATTTCATTCATCAAGAAATATAAAATAGGGCTATTTTTTTCTCTGTCTGACTTATTTCACTTAGCATAATACCCTCTCAGTCCACCTACGTTGTCACAAATGGCAAGATCTCATCCTTTTTATGGCTGAGTAATATTCCATTATATATATAATATCTTACATCTTCTTTATCCATTCATCTATCAATAGCACTTGGGCTACTTTCTTATCTTGGCTATTATAAATAATGCTTCAATAAACAAAGGGGCGCATGTATCTTTTTGAATTACTGTTTCTGTTTTCATTGGGTAAATAACCAGAAGTAGAATCATTGGATCATATAATATTTCTATTTTTAATTTTTTGAGAAACTTTCATACTGTTTTCCATAGTGGGTATACCAATTTACATTTCCACCAACAAGGCATGAGGGTTTCTTTTTCTTCACATCCTTGCCTACACTCGTTATTTCTTGTCTTTTTGACTCTAGCTATTCTGACAAGTAGAAGGTGATAACTCATGGTTCTGATTTGCATTTCCATGATGATTAGTGATGTTGAGTGTCTTTTTGTCTGTTCATGTGTCTGTTGGCCATTGGTATATCTTCTTTGGAAAAATGTTCTCTGCCCCTTTTTAATTAGATTATTTGGGTATTTATTTATTTATTTATTTTGCAATTGAGAGAGAGAGAGAGAGAGTGAGGGGGCAGGGGCAGAGGGAGAGGGAAAGAATCTTAAGCAGACTCCACACTGAGCATGGAGACTGATGTGGGGCTCAATCTTATGACCCTGAGATCATGGCCTGAGCCAGAATGAAGAGTGTCTGACTTAGCCACCCACACACCCCATTTTGGGGGGGGGTTAAAATTCTTCATATACTGGGGCACCTACACAGCACAGTCAGTTGAGGGTCCAGCTCTTGGTTTTTGGCTTAGGTTGTGATGTCGGGGTCCATGGGATCAGGCCCCACATCAGGCTCCATGCTCAGTGAAGAGTCTTCTTGGGATTCTCTCCTTCTCCCTCTACCCCTCCCCCCTGCACTCACTCTTTCTCTTAAATAAATAAATAAATAAATAAACAAACAAATAAATCTTTAAAAAAATAAAATAAAATTCTTCATATATTTTGGATAGTAACCCGTTATCAGATATATCCTTTGCAACTATCTTCTCCCATTCACTGAGTTGTCTTTTTATTTTGTTGATGGTTTCCCTTGCTATAAAGAAGGTTTTCATTTTGATGTAGTCTCAATAGTTTATTTTTCTTTTGTTTTTCTTCCTCAGGAGACATATCTAGAAAAGTGTAGTTAAGGCCAAAGACAAGGAGATTACTACCTGTTTTCTTCTAGGAGTCTCATGGTTTCAGGTCTCACAGTTAGGTCTTTTACCCATTTTGAAGTTTTGTGTGTGTGTGTGTGTGTGTGTGTGTGTGTGTGTGTATCATGTAAGAAAGTGGTCCAGTTTCATTCTTTCACCATGTCATTGTCCAGGCTTCCTCATACCATTTATTGAAAGACCGCTTTTCCCCATTGTATATCCTCGCCCCCTTTATCATGGATTAATTAACTATATAAAAGTATGGGTTTATTTCTGGGCTCTCTATTCTGTTCCATTTATCTATGTGTCTACTTTTAGTCCAGTACCATACTATTTTGATTACTATAGCTTTGTAGTATATTTTGAAATCTACAATTGCAATACTTTCCTTTTTGTTCTTCTTCCTCAAGATTGCTTTGGCTATTTGGGGTCTTTAAATAAGTCAGACAGAGAAAGACAAATACCATGTGATTTTACTTATATGTAGAATATAAAAAACAAAACAAAGAAACAAAAAGCAGACATAGATCTATAAATGTGGAGAACAAATTGATGGTTGTCAGAGAGGAGGGGGATAGAAGGATGGACAAATTGGGAAAAGGGGACAAAGTAAGAGTTGCAGACTTCCAGTTAGGGGATAAGTAAGTCATGGGAATAAAAGGTATAGCATAAGGAATATAGTGAATGGTATTATAATAGTATTGTGTGGTAACAGATCATGGCTACACTTGTAGTGAGCACAGCATAAACAATAGAATTGTTGAATCACTGTGTTGTATACCCG
The DNA here is from genome assembly GCF_017311325.1 of Ursus maritimus. Taxonomy (NCBI): domain Eukaryota; kingdom Metazoa; phylum Chordata; class Mammalia; order Carnivora; family Ursidae; genus Ursus; species Ursus maritimus. The sequence goes on from NW_024424452.1 coordinate 97,232,927, forward strand.
AAACTAATGTGACATTGTGCGTAAACTATACTCAAATAAAAACCAAAAAAGAATGAAGAAAAAATAAGAAATAAAAAAGTATAAAGTATGTATTTTTAAATTATCATATGAGGAAACACTTTAGAGTTTCCAAGCTCTTACACAGACATGTGTTCCTGAAAATAACTTAATTTTAATCATTGTTATTAATATGCTCTTCTATCAATAGAAAGATTTGTACAACTTTGTTTCCCATCTTTATAACTTATACTTGGACATGTACAGGGAAGTGGGAGAAAATACAATCTTCTATCTCAACATATAGGTTAATTTTTCCACTTTTAAATATTGCACATATAAAGCAATTTATTTGCCAAATTGCCAGAGTGTCACAAATATGAAATAGCAAACAATACTTTGACTTCAGACAACTCAGAAAGTTTGTTGAATTAATTAATCCTTCTAGGAGTTTGATTGGCTTAAAAAATGATATTATTTTTTCTGATACAATGACCATGAAGTAGGAGTTTTATAGAACCTAATATTTCTGAAATTTATAACATAAAGAATCTCTTGAATAACAATCTGAAGAAAATAATCAGTTGTAGGCCCAAGCTTCTTACCTTTCTCTGTGAATGCATCTTGGATATTTTAACTGCCCTCTGTCACATCGCACTCTGAGTTCAGATCCAATAACAGAGAACTCAGCTATATATGTATTTCTCTTACAAAGAAACTCAATATACTCGCCATGAAAAATATTTGGTCTATCATCAAAATCCCATTTCAGCAGTAAATTATTATTTTCCATTTCAACAAATGATAATGTGCAAGGCTCTGAAAAAATAAAAAGAAGAAAATTATCTTGACGCATCTTGGCACTAACAGGAATCATTTTGCTTCCTATTCATGATGACCTTAAAATTCCCAGACATTAGGGTGGCAACTAAGTTGGAATTAATATTTGAGTCAGAAAATACATTCAAGGGTCACAGAAAACAGTCTGCCATTTGTCTCTGTGGTACTGGATTTGGAAAAGTTGTATGTCCTGCCAGTCACTTAGCTTTATGCCATTTTGGTTTTCAAAGATAGTAAACAAAAAAGGTGTTTTTATAAAGAGCATTGATAGTTACCAGTAATTATTGAAATAATGTTCTTTTTCTTATTTTTTTCTTCAGGAACCTCAAATAAAATCCCCATGAGACAAAGTATTTGATTGTTAGATAGATAAAATATTATGGAAATGTAGAAAGCCATGGGATTGTCAACAATGACTCAAACTCTATGACCTGATGGCATCCAGAGTGGTTGACAGTTTCTTCTCTTTCAAATTTCCAGTTATTAAGCAATATCAATTTTAGATTAAGATGTTTTAAATTCTAAGCATTGAAAATATTATTGTGTCCTTCCATTAATGCATTAAAACAAAACAAAATGAAAACTTAAGATAATTATTAGAATACTCAACACATTTTTCATAATAAATATTTTTCATAATAAAAATATTCATATTTTCAAAATGTCAAGTTATTTCAGAAAATGGAGTTGTTTGTGTCCTTATTTGCCTTCTGGATGACATAGCACCAAACAGTAGGTCCTGAGATAAGTGAAAGGTCCAGAGTTGTTAATAGAGCATATGAATCATACAACTGTAATACATTAACAAACTTCCTTATTCGATATTTTTGGTAAGTATTTATTGAATCCCTAAGTGTCAGATGTTATGCTAGAAGTTCTATAGACAGAATACAAATGAAGAAAAATAATCGGAAAGACTCTAAGAGAATCTTTATAGTCACTGCAAAACATCTTTGACAATAAGGTCAAATGGCACTTAATTTAAAATGTTATGGTTCTACAAAACATGAAATTTTAATTAAAACAAGTTAAAAATTAATTCATGGACGTTCTGTTCTCAGCTATGACAGAATAGTCTATCAGATCGGCATGTCTACTAAAAACTGGAAAGTTTGAAAACAGACACGAAGCAAGTATTTCAAGGGATTAGAACATTTCCAAGGCCCTCAGTACTCAAGATGCTAAGGTTCTGGTAAAAGCTCATTCAGATGAGTCCAACATTCTCTGCAGCATTTTCTTCTTGGGATATTTGTTGATTCTCAGCATGAGCTGAGAGACTGTAGAGAATGGGCAACAGCAAACATAGAGCTAGCAGAGCTTTTGGAAATCTCATACTGTTGAGGATAGAAAAATGGAAGTTTAGGTCAGCCATGACAGCCACGACTTGAGGGGTCAAGAACGGAGGAATGGGAGGTGCAGAGAATGAACGTGATACTCTGAACTGGCTTTTCCCTTGAAGCATTTGCCTACTTGTGCAAAGAGACTTGTGCAAAGAGAGAGGATAAAGAGCCAAGCAGAAAGTGAATGAAAAGCTACCTTAAGCTTTTTGGGCAGTCTCTCAGTAATATGAAAGCCAGTCAAGAAGGAGGAACCTTGGTATAAATACCAAACTCTGCAGGGTTATGTTCTACTAGTGAAGAAACCTGCAGGGTTATGTTCTACTAGTAGGGGCAAATAAAGGTCTGAAAATAAGCTTAGTAAAAGCCGCATTTCTAATTAGATTGAAACTATAGGGGAACTATACTATCAGCCAGAAGAAGAGAGGAGTATTCTCTGGAACAAGATGACATCATCATTTCAAGCTTCTAAAATTTTCCATACGTAATATTTGACATTCTACCAACTGTTAACAGAAATAGCAAAAAATTAGGCTAGAAATTGAAATAGGCCTACAGATGATCCAGATAATGGAGTTTGCAGGCGAGAATTGAAAGATAAGTGTGGTTAACATGGTGAAGAAGTAGATGTTAAGATAAAGTCTTTCATCAGACACCTGAAATCTACAAAAAAAAAAAAAAAGCGTAAAGCGGACATTCTAGAAATACAAGGATATTGAAAGCTCAGTAGATGAGTTTAAAGCCAATTGGACACAGGATTAATGAATTGGAGGATACATCAGTAGAAAATTACCAAATGGGAACAAAGAAGATAAAAGGTTCCTTCCAGACCTATGAAAAACATCAAGCCACAGATTCAAGAAGTACTACCAACTTGAAGAATGAAATGCTCAGGGGCACCTGGGTGGCTCAGTGCCTTCAGCTCAGGTCATGATCCCAGGGTCCTGGGATCGAGTTCTGCACAGGATCCCCAATCAGTGGAAAGTCTGCTTCTCCCTCTGCCACTCCCCCATTCATGCTCACTCTCTCTCTCTCTATCCCTCTCTTCCAAAAATAAATAAATAAAATCTTAAAAAAAAAAAAAAAGAATGAAATGCTCAGAGAAACACATATCAAGGCCCCACATAAATAGCCTACTGAAAATAAAAGGAAAAAGAATCTCAAAACCAGCAGAGTACAAAAAGCAACTTAGTTTCAAAGAAGTACCATTGAGAATGGCATTGACTGGGCACCTGGGTGGCTCAGTCGGTTAAGCGTCTGCCTTCAGCTCAGGTCATGATCCCAGGGTCCTGGGATCAAGTACTGCATCAGGCTCCCTGCTCCGTGGGGAGCCTGCTTTTCTCTCTGCCTGCAGCTCCCCCTGCTTGTGCTCTCTCTGACAAATAAATAAATAAATAAAATCTTAAATTAAAAAAAAATGGCATTGACTAACAAAAACTACAAAATGCAGAAAAGGATAAAATGACGTCTTCTAAAGCATGGAAAGAAAAAGAGGGCCAAGCTAGAATTCTATCTCTGGTAAAATTACTTGTCAAAAGTGAAGGAAAATAAAGAAATTTGCAGACAAACAAAAACCAAGAAAATAATAAAGAAATAGTAATTTTCAGGCATGTGCAAAATGATCCCAATCAGGAGTAGTGACAAACAGGAGAAGATGAGAAACAAATCACTAAAAAGCATATCCACAAATCTTAACGAATATTTTTGGAGAACATAATATTCATTGTATCTTTGGGACTTAAACTATATGTAGAATGAAAATGCACAACACAGTAATACAAACAGTGGGAAGGGTAAATCAAGCTAAGGTGTTCTGGGTCTTGGAGAGGTGGTATAAGTACTAATTTATATTCAGCTGTAATAAGTCATGGTTGAATTATGTAATCTCTGTGATAACAACTAAAGGAAGCCAAGAGAAAAGTATAATCAACAAGCTAGTAGAGAGTGAAATGGTATAAAAAGAACTGATCTACCCAGAAGAAAGAACAGAGAGAGAAAGTGAAGAATAAAGAACAGTAGGATATATATCTAGTATAGTTAAGATGGTAGCTATAAACCAAATATATAAGTACTTATGTTAATATGTATATGGATAAATACTATAAAGAGAAAGATTGTCAGACTAAATAAATATGCTTTAAAATAAACAACTATATATTGCTTATAAGATGTACACATTAAAAGTAAGAAACCAAAATGTTGAAAGTTAAAGAATGAAAAAATGCATGCCTTGTAAATACTTGTTGAAAGTTTGTACAGCTAAAGTAGACTTGAGGCAAAAACAAACACAAACGAAGTATTAGTACAGATAAAGGAGGACTCTTTTAAACGTATACAGGGCCAGTATACCAAGATTTAATATGCTTCAATTTGTGTGTACCTAGTGGAATAGTATAAAAATACAAAAGCAAAAATTGAGAGAACTAATACGAGAAATGTTTTTAAATGCATGGAGGATAAGGGACTTAAACATACTTCTTTTGCTGACTGATAGAAAAACAAACAGACACAAATCAGCACGGATATGAATGAACTTAATAAGAAAAACAAAATTCAACTGACATAAATGCAGCAACAGTGGATCCAACAATGACAATTATTTGTTAGTTTATTTCAAGTACAAAAGAATGTGTACCTACAACAAATATATACTTGTAATAAAGTAAATATCAATGAATTTCAAAAGATTGATATAATTCAAAGTGGGTCTCAAAGGATTCAAATTAGAAATCAATAACAAAAGAAAACTAGGAGATCTTCCAATGTTTTGAAACTAAAAAACAAACTTCTAAATAACTCAGAGTGTACACAAGATATCAAAATGGATATCATATATTTTTTAACTGAATGGCTGAATAATAATAAAATTCCAAAATATAAAAATGTGTGGGATAAAGTTAAAGTTGTGCTCAGTGGGAAATTTATAGCCTTAAATTTCCTTAACAAATTAAATTAAATGTTCTTTAAAAATCCTTAAAAAACAAAGGCTGAAAATCAGTAATCTAAGTATCCACCTAGAAAGCTAAGATTAATAAAATAAACCTAAGAAATCAGAAGAGAGGAAATAATGATACAAATATAAATTACTAAAATGGTAAACATTTGACGAAAGGGTAACAAATGTAAATATTAGTTGTTTGAAAGGCCTAATAAAAGTTATAGACCCAGGGTGGCTGGATGGCTCAGTGGGTTAAGTGACCAATTCTTGGTTTCGACTCAGGTTGTGCATGATCTCTGGGTCCTGAAATGGAGCCCTGGGTTGAGCTCTGGGCTCAGTGGAGAGTCTGCTTCCTCTCTTCCTCTTCCTTTGCCCCGATCTTCCCTCCTCTCTAAAATAAATCTTAAAAAAAGAACAACAAAAAACTTCTAAAAAAAACCAGTAAGAGCCTTGGAAAGACATGTCAAGAAAGAAAGAAAAACAGCTTAATAGCAGTAAAAACAAATGACACATCACTAAAGGCATTACGAAGAATTTAAAATGATGTTGTGAACAACATTATGTCAACAAAAGTGACAATTTAGATATTATGGACAAATTTCCATAAACCACTCGACTAAAACTGACAGCTGTCAGGATCTTTCCTTAAAGAGAACTTGATGTTCAAATGGCATGTTTGGTGGATTCTTGCAATTATTAAGGAAGAAATGGTACCAATCTTACACAAATTCCAGAGAACTGAAAAAGAGGGAACTTACCAATTCACCATATGAGGAAAGTAGAAACTTCATACCAAACACAAAAGGAAAATAACAGACTGATCTCTTTCATGAAAATAGATACAGAACTTCTAAGTAAAATATAAGCAAATAAAATCCAACAACATGTGAAAAGCATAATTCATCACAACCAAGTGTGATTTATTATAGGAATGTAATCATGCTTTAACATTCAAAAAGAAGCAATATAATTCTGGGGGAAAAGTAATAATATGATTATTTCAATAGTGCTAAAATTAAACACTCACTGAAGATTTTTTTAAAAACTCTCAGAAAAATAGAAATTAAAGCTTTCTATATTTTTAATTTGATTTTAGAGTACTTATAACACTGTAATGAAAGATGAATTGTTGAAAGTTTTACTTATGAGATTGGGAAACAAGATACCCACTACCTTTTCTACTCAGTATTGTCCTCAAGTCCAAGCTGGTAAAATTAGATAGTGAATAAGTCAGATATGGAAACAAAAAATATTTTCTTTTTATTTAAAGATAAGCTTTTTTATGCCTTCTGAGAATCTTTGTAGATACTGTCGCTTCTACTCAAATGCTTCACTAAAAAGGCATAACTTGCTTCAACTTTTTATCTTTGTTTCCCCATGGCACTCATGTTTTCTATTATAGTCCAAACACACTGAATGGTAATTGTTAATATATGTACCCACACCACCATGACTTATTCATCTTATCGCCCCATAAAATGACAGTACCTGGTGTATGGTTTTTATTTAATAAATATTTGTTAGGGCAAAATGGACTATAGTTATTTATGATCTACAGAAAGAATAGAAACCAGCGATGAGATAGGCACACAGATACACGAATATAGCAAATTAAGCATGTTAATAGTATTATATCAACTAACAGAGAAAAGAAAGTGAAAAAATATGGTTTTATTTCTTAAATAGGTGGCTATTTCGTAGTACATACCTAGACATGATGGTGGCATAGTCCACACTCCCTCTAAACAATAGGACTCCTTAGACCCTTGAAGGAAATGGTGATCAAAACATTTGTATTCTACCGAGGAACCATTTTCATAGATGTCTAATGTTGAACTGATTATGACCCCATTTTTAATAAGTGGAGGAGACGCACACAATCCTTTAGATTCTGAAAAAGATGATTTTAAAAGTATACAATGAATTTCTATAATAAGTATCCAATATTTTAATAATTGCTATAGAAATAAATAAGATAGGGACGACTAGGTGATTCAGTTGGTTAAGCACTGACTCTTGATTTGCTCAGGTTGTGATCTCAGGGGCATGGGACTGAGCCCCATCCTGGGCTTCACGCTCAATGTGGAGTCTGCTTGAGGATTTCTCTCATTCTGCCCCTCCTTCCCCCTGCCCCCGGCTCATGCTTTCTCTCTCTCTCTAAAATAAATGAATAAATCTTTTAAAAAAGAAATAAAATGAGATATTTCATATAAAAGCATTTTTAAGATAACTGTCAAATTTTAAATATTGAGAGCATAGTTCTATAATAACTTCATACTATAAAATTGATTATTACAATAGAATCTCATATGATAATATTGAAAAACATTTAAAACTGGTAAAGTATTAATAATCATGATTTTATTTTTCCCTTTTTATCTAGTCAAAAGTGAAAATGTATGAAACCCCTTTGAAGCCATGCTTTCTGTATGTATCCTCTTCCATTTTTTTCTTATTAAAAGTAATAGTTCCATATCCAAGGAGCAGACAGAATCTTTCAATCTGCATCAAGCCCTCTTCTGAAACAATACTCTCCAGCAAACCCCAAGAAAAGGAAAGTTTTCTAGAGTTGTTGATTGTTCACATGAGGGGGACCAGTCTTCTGATAGTCTGTTGATATCTATAAGACCTATTAATTTTCCCCTTTATAAAATTGACTTATTGGAATTAAAAGATGTCAGCATAGGTATCCTATTTAAGTGTATGTGCTTACTGGAAATTGATCAGATCATTCCCAATTTATAGATTAGAAGATGATGGTGAGTTGAGTAGGGTCTTTCTTATACTTTGAACCCAAGTGGTGATATTGGCCACCTGAGAAATTGTCTGAAAACACTGTTTTACCTTTTCTAATACATAAAGGATATCTCACTTCTCCTCTATTGCATTGTACAGATAATTCAGACAATGAAGTTGATGGAGATAAGTCATATCCTCGTTTACACACAAAATCTATTAAATCTCCATGTAAGACCTTTCCTTCATACTTCCACTTCATTTCTATGTTATTTCTGTGCATGTAATCCACATTAATAGTACACGGCTCTGTAAAACAAAATGTTCTTTTAAAATTATTTATTCATTTGACAAATATGAAGTTTAATGTATTTTTAAAAGAAAAATTTTGACAGGTATCAAAAGCAATGCTGTATATTTAACATTTACATTGTTAAAATTCCTCACACATATACATAATAAAAAGTATATGCTTTGTTATCAAATGAATTTATACATTTATTATTGTTATATTGTAAATTAAAACCACTTAATTTGAACATTAAAAAATATTGTTTAAGCTACAAGAGGCGCACCTTAGACTTATAAGTGAGGTTATAAAAAAGGATATACCATTGAAATAGAAGCAAAAAAAAAAAAAAAAAAAGCCAAGGTAGCAATACTTATATTGGACAAAAGAGACTTTAAAACAAAGACTGTAACAAGAAATAAAGAAGCATAATGTAATCATAATGATAAAGAAATCATTCCAACAAGAGCATATAACAATTGTAAATATATATGTGCCCAAGAAAACCAGTCTAACCTTTAAGGTTCCTAAAGGAACCAAAACCAAAACCAAAACCAAAACCAAAACCAAAAAGCCCAAGATTAGTAGAAGGAAGGAAATAATAAAGAGCAGAGCAGAAATGAGTGACGTAGAGACTAAAAAAAAAAAAAAAAAAAAAAAAAAAAAAAGGAAAGAAAATGTCAGTGAAACCAGGAGTTCTTTTTTGAAAAGGTAAACAAAATTGATAAACCTTTAGCCAGATTGATCAAGAAAAAAAGAGAGGACAAAAATAAATAAAATTAGAAACAAAAGAGAAGTAAAAACTGACACCACAGAAATACAAAGGATTAAAAGAGAATGCTACAAAAAAATTATATGCCAGCAAATTGGACAACCTAGAAGAAATAAATTCCTAGAAACCTATAATCTTCCAAAACTAAATCAGGAAGAAATAGAAAATCTGAACAGACCAATTACCAATTACCAATAACAACATTGAATTGGTAATTAAACTCCCAACAAACAAAAAGTCCAGGGCCAGATGGCTTCACAGGCGAATTCTACCAAACATTTAAAGAAGAGTTAACACCTATTCTCCTCAAATTATTCCAAAACATAAAAGAAGAAGGAAAGCTTCCAAGTACATTCTACAAGGCTAGGATCACCATGATACCAGAACCAGACAGACACTACAAACAAAGGTAACTACAGGCCAATATCCCCAATGAACACAGATGCAAAAATCCTCAACAAATTATTAGCAAACTGTATTCAACAACACATTAAAAAACCACCATGATCATGTGAAATTTATTCTAGAGATGCAAGGATGTTCCAATAGTCATAAATCATTCAATGTGATACACCACACAACAAAACAAAGGATAAAACCATATAGTCATCTCTGCAGATGCAGAAAAAGCATTTGACAAATGTCAACATCTACTCATTTAAAAAACACTCACTAAGTGGTTTAGAGGGAACATACCTCAACACAGTAAAGGCCATATATGATAAACTTACAGCTAACATCCTACGCAGTGGTTAAAAATGGGGAGCTTTTCCTCTAAGATCAGGAGCAAGACAAGGATGTCCATTCTTGTCACTTTTATTCAACATAGGACTGAAAGCTCTAGCCACAGTGATTAGGAAAAAAAAAAAAAGGCAGCCAAATTGTTAAGGAAAAAAGTTAAACTGTCACTACTTGCAGATGACACGATACTATACACAAAAAACCTTAAAGATTCCATCAAAAAACTATTAGAAGTAAAAAAATGGATTCAGTAAAATCGTAGGATACAAAATTAATACACAGAAATCAATTGCATTTCTATGCCCAACTAACAAAGTAGCAGAAAGAGAAATTAAGAAAACCATTCTATTTATAAATATGCCAAAAAGAATAAAATACACAGGGATAGACTTAACCAAGGAGGTTAAGACCTGTACTCTGAAAACTATAAAACATATTGATGAAAGAAATTGAACCTGACACAGAAATGAAAAGACTTTCCATGCTCATGGATTGGAAGAATTAATATTGTTAAAATGTCCATACTAACCAGAGCAATCTACAGACCAATGAAATTTCTATCAAAATACCAATAGCATTTTTCACAGAACTAGAACAAATAATCCTAAAATTCGTATGGAACCACAAAAGATTCCAAATAACAAAAGCAATCTTCAGGAAGAAGAACAAAACTGGAGGTACCACAATCCCTGATCTCAAGATAACGACAAAGCTGAAGTAATCAAAGCAGTATGATACTAAGATAAAAATAGACACATAAATTTGTGGAACAGAATAGAGAGCCCAGAAATAAATCCATGCTCATATGGTCAGTTAATCTATGACAAAACGAGGCAAGAATATTACAATGGGAAAGACAATCTTTTCAGTAAATGATGCTGGGCAAACTGGACGGTGACATGCAAAAGAATGAAACCGGACCACTTTCTTACACCATACACAAGAATTAACTCAAAATGGATGAAAGACCTAAATGTGAGACCTGAAATCACAAAATTCCTAGAAGAAAATATAGACAGTAATCTTCTTGGCTTTGGCCTTAGCAACATTTTTCTAGATGTCTCCTGAGGCAAGGGAATCAAAAGCAAATATAAGCTATTGGGACTACATCAAAATAAAAAGCTTTTGCACAGCAAGGGAAACAATCAACAAAACAGGACAAAAAGGCAACTCACTGAATGGGTGGAGGTATTTGCAAAGGATATTTCTGATAATGGGTTAATATCCAAAATATATAAAGAAGTTATAAAACTCAACACAAAAAAACGCCACAAATAATCCAATTAAAAAAATAGGCAGGGGACCTGAATAGACATTTTTCAAAAAAAAGACTTATGAATGGCCAACAGACTCATGAAAAGATGCTCATCACCAGGGAAATACAATCAAAACCACAATGAGATATGACCTCACACCTGTCAGAATGGCTAGAGTCAAAAAGAGAAGTAACAAATGTTGGTAAGGATGTGGAGGGGAAAAAAACCCTCGTGCTGTGTTGGTGGGAATGTAAATTGGTGCAGCCACTGTGGTGAACATTATGGAGGGTCCTCAAAAAATTAAAAGTAAAAATACTATATGATCCAATAATTCCACTTCCAGGTATTTACCCAAATAAAATGAAAACAGCAATTCAAAAAGCTGTATGCACCTCTATGTTTATTGCAGCATTATTTACAAAGCCAAGAAATGAAAGCAACACATGTCCATATAATGAAATATTACTCAGCCATTAAAAAGGACAAAATTTTGCCATTTGCAACAACATGGATGTATCTAGAGGGTCTCATCCTAAGTGAAATAAGTCACAGAAAGACAGATACCATATGATTTACTTTTACGTGGAATCTAAAACATAAAACAAACACATACACAAGAAAACGCCCAGAAACAAAGCCCTCTATAAGAAAGCAAACTGATGGCTGCCAGAGGGAAAGGCAGTATGGGGATGGGCAAAATGGGTGAAGGGGTGTGGGAGATATAGGCTTCTGATTA
>NW_024424452.1:97244576-97429217 GCF_017311325.1 Ursus maritimus
AAAGAATAAATCATGAGGATAAAAGGTACAACAGAGGGAATTTAGTCAATGGTATTGTAATAGCATTGTATGGTGACTGATGGTACCTACACTGGTGGTGAGCATAGCATGACATTTAGACTTGTCGAATCAATGTGTTGTATCCCCCAAAATAATATAACACTGTGTGCCATCTATACTTCAGTAAAAAAATATATATTTTTTATATTAAAAATATATAAAATATACACAAAAATATATATTTGATAATTTATATAAATTAAATATATAAATATATATTTATATATTTAATATAATTTTTATATATTTATATGAATTTATAGAAATTTATATATTTTTTATATTATAAAATATATAAATATTATATAAAATATGTATATATAAAAATATATATATTTTTACTGAAGTGTATATATGTATATTATAGTCACTTAGGTTAAGCATGATCTCCCTATAAAATAAAAATCATGAGGGGCACCTGGGTGGCTCAGTTGGTCAAGTGTCTGATTCTCGGTTTTGGCTCATGTCATGATGTCATGAGTCTTAGATCGAGACCCAGGCGGGGCTCCACTCCCAGCATAGAGTCTGCTTGAAGATTCTCTCCCTCTGCCCCTTCCCTGACTCATGTGTATACTCTCTTTCTCTCTTTCTAAAATAAACAAATCTTAAAAAAAAGTAAAAATCATGAGATAGAAAATACGTTTATTGTATAATATTTGTGAGATACCTACCACTTGAGGTACATCAAAGAACAAAACAAAGATCCCCACCCTCATGGAACACACATGGGAGAAACACACATGCACAACCAATAACTATAATAAATATATGGGTTTATAATCTGTGCCATCTTTAAACCACATACAAAAAATTAGATGGGAAATGAGTAGTGGAGGAAGAGGAAGGGCTTTCAAAAGGGATGAGGTAAGAGAAGTTACACTTTTAAGTTAAGTGGATGGGATAAGCCTAAATAAGAAATAGTATTTGCACAGACTTAAAGAAGGTTAATGAGTGAACCATGGCATTTTCTGAGGGAAGGGTGTTCCAGGAAGAGGAAACCGCCAGGAGGTGAGAGCATACTTAGCTTGTGTGAGGAAGAGCAAGGAGACCAGAGTGGCTGGAGTAGAATGAGATAGGGAAGATCAACACGGGGTGGTTAAAAAGGTTCATAATGTCGGGAACAATAACTCACAGATGGAAGATTCTGCTCCTTATCATACCATTTTTCCCATTTGTAGTGAGAATACTTGCAGTTCCTAAGGATAAATAAGATGTACTGAACTCTGCCCTCTTGCCCTTGATGACAATAAATGATCTTCATTCAGTATTTGCTTTGTTTTATTAGCACCAAGTCTATGTGTCTAGAGGCCATTTTTCCAGAAAAGAATGATAGATTTCCTTAAACCTTTCCAGTCTTTATCCTCAGAGATGACTGTACTTCCATTCAATGCATTATCAGTCACATCATTAAAAACTTAAAATCAAAAACCTTTATGAAAATATGAAAGCAACAGAAAAGCTATAGGTAGATATATTTGAATTTGATTGAGAACAGCGGCTTAAGAATGACTTGGAATAGAGAAACCACAAAGGAGATGTTGAAAGAGCTTAAGATTTAAAATTTAAACTTATATATATATATATATATATAACATAAATAAAATAAAAGGAAAATAAAAATGGTTGCAATATACATTGTTGTATCTTGCATCATTGTCAAATGAATAATATAATTTATATAAATAAAACTTTTTATTATTACAAGTACAAAAAATCAAAGTCATTGAAAAAAACAACCTGTGGCCACTAGAAAATTGAAAAATGCTCAATTGAGTAATACTTAAATAAACCAAATATATTAATATATTAACAAGTTAATATATTAATACTTAAATCAACCAAATCAAATGAAAATAAACTCAATTATTAGTACTTAAATAAACCAAATTAAAATAATTTTAATTGTTGGGTTAACAATATATGAAGATTAAAATATTCAAGTTGACGAGGATTAAGAAAATTACTACTTTAATCCACTGATGGTAGAGTTGTAAATTGGATTAACTTTCTGAAGGACAATTTGGCAATTAACAGAAAAATAATTAAAATTCCAGATCTTTTTGATCCAGAAATTCTTCTTCAGAAAATCTGAAAAAAATACCCACCACAAAATAAAACCTGTGAAATAAACACATTTAATTACAAAAATTAAAAAATAAAGTGTTTTTTATGTATGCAGACATTTAGTACAAAATGTATTGTTTGGAATATAAAAATGTTGAAAACACACTAAATTTCCATCAAAAAGTGATTAATTTAGGCATGACATACCTGCATTATGGAATCCTAGGCATCCATTAAAATGTATATTGCCGAAGTATATCAAACCATGCTCATAATATAGTTCGTGGGGAAAAAATGAGTTGCATAGCCTCTTATGACAGCATATATTTTTTTGTGAATATGTGTGTTGTGTATGTGTGTGTATGTACAAAAAAGGTTTAGAAAACCATTATCTTCAAAAACTAAGGATGTACTGTATGGTGACTAACATAACATAATAAAAATTATTATTTAAGAAAAAGAAAACCATTATCTAAATCATTAACAGCGCTTGTTTCAGCCTGAGTTACTGATATTTTCTGTTTTCTTCTAGTTGCTTCTATATATTTATTAATTTTTTGGTAAATAAAAATGATTTGCTTTTATAGTTTGAAATGTTAATACTTGTAATTAAGTGTCTATTTTATTTTAACTCAGAGAAATTTATACCATTACGTATTTGTAAAAGTCACAATGTAACAAGTTCGTTGCAACTGTAGTGACCAATTACATTACTTTTAAATGTAATTCTGACTAGTAAAGTTAAAAAATGAGGAAAATCTATAGGCCTGAAGTGAAAAGTGAATATTATGTTCTGAAAGTTATCTCAACTTAAATAATTATTTAGATAATTCCCTTAATTCTCCACTTGAATAATTAATGTTAATTACACCATGTCTTAATGCAAGATATATTTAAAGTAATCACAAACATGTTTTTATTTGCTCAACAAAATAGAACAAAGGTGACCATTCAAGTGAGGAATTGGCAGCCAAGAAAACTATTAACAATATGCTCTACCAAGGAAAGAATTGGATTGATTATTCTCTCCAAATGACATTCTGGGGACAAGATAGGGAGAGATGCTGAGGATATCAGTTAGGAGAAAAGTAATCAGTCACAAAAATGCAAATCTACTTCATGTCACTGAAATGCACACCTGAAAATGGCTAACATGGTGAATTAAAACAATTAAAACAAAAATAGTAGGTAAGAACTAATGTAGTTTTAGTCCCTCTGATGTTAGATTTTCTGCTTCCAAAAATGAGAAGGAAAAACACTTGGGAAAAAAGGATTTATACAAAAATCATCATTTCCATGCTACAAAATGTTATATAAAAATCACATAAAAATACAAACATAATAGTATAAGAAATTCAATGGGTTGTTATAAAAGGAATAAGTTCTAGGAATCTAACGTACATAATGGTGACCACAGTTAACAATATCGTTTTGTATACTTGAATGTTGCCAAGACAGTAGATCTTAAATGCACTCATCATAATGACAGGAACAACAGTAGTACAACTGCTATGTGAAGTGAGGGGAATGTTAATTAACCTTATTGTGTTAATCATTTCAAAACATATATGTGTGTCAACTCACTGCATTGTACACCTTAAATTCATATGTTATATGTCAATTGTATCTCAATAAAGCTGGGAAATTAAAAAAAAACAACCAACGTGTTCTCTGTCTTACCTAAGCAAATAGGTGGGGGTGACCATCTTCCTTGTTCACAATGAGATACCTTTGCTCCACTCAGTAAGTAATATTCATTGCATCTGTATTCTACCGAGGATCCTGTTGTGTAGCTTGCTAATAATCCATCAACAACAGCCCCATTGATTACATCAGGTGGAGGCTTACAATTCTCATTATTTTCTAAGAAAAGAGGTTATTTAAAAATCCATATGAATTTATAAGAACATAGTGATATAATATAGTTACTCATACCATTACACCTCATTATTTGTATTATATAGTTTAGAACAATGGATTTCTAAATTCCCCAGAAGTGAGACAAATGCTATTCAGACCAGATATTTTAAAAATTTACAAAGAATAAACAGCAAATGTTATGCCTAAAAACACATATGCAATCTGTCACTTTTCTTGCTTACGAAGGAATCATGATACAGATATTCTTAAAATGTATAGAAAGGTAAACAGTAACCTGAAGATTATGGTAAATTCTAAAACTATCCTTTATCATTATCCACTTTTATTTGTTAATTCTCATTCCTTTCATCCCAGACCTCAGTCAATCCATGGATGAAATTGTCTACTTTTTCTCTCTTTAGTTTTTCTCTTACTCTTCTCATTTCTTTAGCTTCCTTAATAGCTAGTCTCTTATGCAATAAATATTTTAAGTAAACATGTTTGTAGAGATCTTTCTAGGAGAGATCAAGAAATGAGAAGGGTGACAGGAAGGGTGGCACCCAGGAGTGGCAATGTAGCCTGGTTGTGCTTGTGAGTGAAACAAAAGACCAGGGACAGGTCTCAGAAGGGTATAGAGCTCAGACTCGCCAGATGCATAAGTAATATCAGAAGCACTGCCACAAAGGCAGGAATAGAGTGCTCTAACATGACTTCGTAGGGCATGGAGGGAGAGGAAGTAGATCACGATCATGGCCAGTCACCCCATCCACTGTTACTTATGTGCTTTCATTAAAGCTCAGGAATCATGGTGTCAAACAGGTCAGATAACAGTGCTCAGCAATAATGTATATTCAAAAAAATTTTCTGATTTCCCAATTCTTTATATTGGGTTAAATTCTACAGATGGCTGCATACACACAAAAAAAGTAGCAGAGTAGGTGTTGAATCAGTGTGTTTTCTAACTTTTCTAAGTGGTAGTCTCTTGCTAGAAATATGTGGGTTAAGTAAGGAAAATGAAAAATTTTTACACTATAGGCATAGCTATTGCTGGTAAGCATAGCATACATACCAACACACTCAGGAGGACGTGTCCACTTTCCACGTTTACAAGTTATTTCTCTTGATCCACGGAGATGATACCCACTTTTGCATTCATATGCCACTTTATCCCCATTGTAAAAAATCGTAGAGTTCAGGTTTGCTGTACCACTCTCAATGAAGGGTGGGTCACCACAGACTGTCTTCTCCTTTTCTTCTGAAAAGAGACAAATTGAAGAGAAGAGACCATTTAGCTATACACGCAGACTTCGTTTTAGGGAAAGCTGATTAAGGTGTTGCTAACCAATGCATTTTGGAGGTTCTGTCCATTTTCCATTTTCACAACGTATTTCTTCTGAACCCTGTATCTCAAAATAAAGTTCACATTCTATATGAACTGTTTCTCCATGACGATAAGTTGTCGAATATGTTTGAATTTTGGAGTTTAGAGGCAGAGGCGGAGGAGGACATCGATTTCTTCTTCCTTATGAAAAAAATCACCATATTTAGTCATATAATTACAAAAAATAATACGTAGATTTAATAAGCACATTTGTAGAGCCAAGTACCACAGGAAGTATAGAAGACAGACCGTAGGGTCACCCCTTGATCTCCACTTTTGATGTTTTTGATGTTCACTTCCTTGTGTGATAGCCCTCCCCATAAGCAGGAACTGTGACTTGCTCCTAAGCAATGAATGCAGCAAAGATGATGGGAGTATGTGATTATGTATGCATTATATGTGACATAGTATGGTAAGGTCATTCTTGCTGAGAGACTCTCTCCCTGCTGATTTTGCTAAAAAACAAGCCCCCACATTGTGAGTTTCCAAATGGGGAGGGCAACAAGGCAAGGGGCAGAGGGCTGCCTCCAGCCAGCAGCCAAGAAGAAATTGAGGCTCTCAGTTCAGCTGTCTGCAAAGTCCTCAATGCTACCAATAACCACGAGTTTGAAAGCAGATTCTTCCCCAGTCCAGCCTCAGATGAGACTGAAGCCCTGGCTGACACTTTTATTACAGTTTTGTTTGACAGGAATGCAGAGGACCCAGATAAGCCAGGCTCAGACTCCTACAGAAATTGTGAAATACTGCAAGTGTGCTGTTTTGAGCTGCTAAATTTGTGATGGCACTGTTGTGTACCAATAGAAAATGAAAAAAGCAAGCAAATTAAAACAGCATTGTTTATCTCCTCTAGTCCTAAAATAACTTTATTAAGCAAGGACAATCATTTTTCTCCTGGATAAATAAACTGAAACTTCTGAAATAAGTAAATTAACTATTAAGTGATGGATCTGTTCTTGCACCTATGTCTGTATGAATTAAATAAAATCTGTTCTTTGGTACTCTAAAACACAGACTGTATTAATTTCCTGTTGCTGTTGTGATAAATTATTACAATTAGGTGGCTTAAAATAGCACAAATTTAGTCTCTTACAGTTCTGGAAGCCAAAAGTCCAGAATCAGTTTCATTGGGCTGCAATCAAGTTGTCAGGAGAGCTGCATTCCTTCTGCATGTTTTATGAATCAGTTTCTTTGCCTTTTCAAGCTTCCTTCTGGAGGCTGCATGCATTCCTAGGCACATGACCTTTCTTCCTATTGCTCCAACCTCTTGCTTCCATTCCATTGTCACATCTCTATTCCTCTTTGGTAGTCAAATTTCCCTCTGCCTCCCTCTTATAAAGAGGCTGGTGATTATATTTAGGGCCCACATGGAAAATCCCAGAAATTATTCCTACCCCAAGATCCTTAACTTTATCACTTGTGCAAAGTCCCTTTTGCCATATAAGTAAGGTAACATTCACTGGTTCCAGGGATTAGGATATAATTTATTATTATTCAGCCAACTGCACTGCCTACCCTACATCTAATGACTATTTACTAGAGAAAGTAACAGGCACGTTGGCATGCTGACTAATTTGGACGAGGGGGATGTGGAGTAGACATTAAGTTTCACCATTTATTTCTGAAATAACATGCTACAGACAATTTGCTAATAATCTTCTTCACTACTGTTAGACCAAGGCTCTTGAGCAGGACTGGAAAATTAAACACAGAAACAAAAATTTTGAAGTTATCATTTGGTGCATTTAAAGAATTAGGATTATTCTGGGCAATCCCATCTCATACTGCAGGTCATCTCCCTCTTTCACCCCTCCTAGCATTTGCTGCAAATCTTCACCCCCTCTTCCAAGTTCCACTTTTCTGTCTTCCTCTTATCTATCAATAATGACATTATTTTCTACACTACAGAGAAACTTGAGGTTATCAACACCTTTACCTCTCCCCATCCTTCTAATCCTCAAACTCCTATTTATCTTTCAGTTCCAATGTTATCCATCACCTCCAAAAATGCTATCCCACATGATACCAATCGAAATCTTCAGTGTTTGCTCAAATACTTTATACTTGACCTTATTGTATTTGTCACATTGTGTCAAATACTTTTTCAAATTTGGTTTCCCTGCTAGGCTTGGACTTCCTTCATACCTCATTGTAGGTCTGTTTAAACGACTCTTGAATTGTTGTCTTCCAACAGGTGATCATACTATCTGCTTGAACATGTCCAGTGATAGAAACTTACTTACCATAGACATTACATTTTAGGAGCGCTCCGACTAGATGACATTACATTTTAGGATAGCTCTTACTAGAGGACCATATTTTCTATTTTTACTCTGGGTAATAGTCTGTTGATTTTTCTGTTCTCTACCCCCAACATTTTGAAGTCGGTATTTTCACATCAGGAAATATGTGACCAAATAAGAAAGAACCCTCACAAAGCTGCCAGCTTGGGATGATTGAATCTAGTAATTCCCAATAAATAAAATGTATTCATCATAATAAGAGAGTTTAAAAGTTATATCTACTCTACAAACAAATGCAAAACTTAAGATTTCTTCAGATTAAATATTGCTGAAAATATCTAGCAATGATTGAAAATACCATATTTATTTTTAAAAGTAGAATTCAGCATAATATCCTCTAGTTCCATCCATGTCATTGCAAATGGCAAGATTTCATTCTTTTTTTTATAATAATTTTTTAAAATTATATTATGTTAGTCACCATACAGTACATCCCTAGTTTTTGATGTAAAGTTCCATGATTCATTACTTGTGTAAAACACCCAGTGCACCATGCAATACGTGCCCTCCTTACTACCCATCGCAAGCCTATCCCATCCCTCCACGTCCCTCCCCTCTGAAGCCCTCAGTTTGTTTCTCAGAGTCCATAGTGGCTGAGTTATCATAAGTCAGTCAGAGAAAGACAAATATTATATGATTTCATTCATATGTGGAATTTAAGAAACAAAACAGATGAACATAGGGGAAGGGAAGGACAAATAAAATAAGACAAAAACGGAGAGGGAGGAAAACCATAAGAGACGCTAAATTCTAGGAAACAAACTGAGGGTTGCTGGAGGGGAAGTGGGTGGGGGATGGGGTCACTGGGTGATGGGCATTTTAAGGAAAGCACTAGAACTAATGAGCACTGGGTGTTGTATGCAACTGATGAATCACTAAATTCTACCCCTGAAACTTAAAAAATATAGCACTCAGGGCAAGAATTAGGTATCAACAGAAACATTTTTTTTCATAGAAATTAAAGCTGATTAAAACATGATATTTTATTTGTATGACTATGAAATTTTTAAAAAGTTACCTTCACATACAGGAGATTCTGGGTACCAACCAAAGTTATAGCACTGAATTAAGTCAGATCCACTTAGATAATAATTTGTATGACAGAAAAACTGAACTACATCTCCTTCTTCATATGTTTGCTTTATAGGATGAAAATAACCATTGTCTATTAATCTTAAAGAAGAGCACTTTAATTCTAAAAATGAAAGAACAAAATACAAAAAAAAAAGTGTTATTTTTTCTGCTGAACAAAATTCACCTACGACTTACATACCATATCTGGAATAGAAATTAGTAAATTTGCCATATTTTGTTATACATAACAAAAGCTCATCAGTTCTTATATTTATTAAATATCATTAGGCTTATTTTAATTTAATTATCGGAGCTAAAAGAAATTCTTTTTCTATTTAGAGCTTTAAATGATCAACGCCTGTGATCAACATTATCAAAACCAGAAGCAAAAAAAAAAAAGTATGAAAAATGAGATGTAATGAGTGTGACAATTTATATACACCTCTGCACGAGAGAAAGTTTTTAAAGTAAGACTAGATTGTCTTGAAAATGAGAACCTACTGGTACATTTTGGTGTGAGAGACCATCCATATGTGAGACATTCTACCTCCTCGGTCTTCTTTCCTCCAGCGGTGTAGTAGCCAGGAGCACATTCGTATTGCACTTTGTCCTTCACTGGGAATGTCTTCCGCGTTGTGGAATAATTTCCGTGATGTAATTCAGGGACCAAACATGTTTCTAAAAAAAAAAAAAAATCAACATTATTTATTTTACGAACTTTATCACTAAAACTATAATACTAAAAAGAAATCTCAAAATGTATTTTCACAAAATCTTAAGCATATTTGGCGGACTCAACCTTTGGCAAAATTGAAAAATAGCCAGTTTGCCTTTGCGTCTCTACGTCCTTTTTTAAAATACACCTTGTGTCTTAATGCCACCAGTCTTCTCTTTTTAAAATTCTTGTCTAGTATGCTTGGCAAAAGGCCACAATTCAACTGAAGGCTTGTACAGTAATAATTTTTTGATTCTGTGCCATCTGAGGATTTGTACAATTTAAACTAGCAACACACTAATGAAGTATACATATTGAAATTATTAGATTATTTTATGTATATCTGATATTGGTTCACCAATAAAGATAATGGGCACTATCTTGAATCCTTCTCTAATAAAGGAAATAATAATTTATATATGTTGTGAGAAACAGGTTTAAGGTTTTTTCATCCTGTTCCATTCCATTCCATTCTTTTTTTTTTTTTTTTTTTAAGATTTCATTTACTCACTTGAGAGAGAGAGAGCATAATCGGGGGAAGAGCAGAGGGAGAAGCAGACTCCCCACTGAGCAGGGAGCCTGATGCGGGGCTGAATTCCAGGACCCCAGAGCACGACCTGAGCCGAAGGCAGATGCTCAACCGACTGAGCCACCCAGGTGCCCCTACTCCATTCCACTCTTTTCTTCATTAGTATAAAGTAGGGACTGCTTCCACCTTCTAGCTATTGTGGAAAATGCTGCTAGGAATATTGTTGAACAAGAGTGTGTTTGAGTCCCTGCTTTCAGTTCCTCTGGGTATATACCTATTAGTGGAATTACTGGATCTTACAGTAATTCTATGTTTAATTTTTAGAGGAACTGCCACCGACCCAAGTATCCATCAATGGATAAATGGGTACATATATACATATATGTATCATATATACACACACAACAGACTATTAATTTAGCCATAAAAAGAAATTAAATTCTGATGCATGCTACAACATAGATGAACCTTGAATACATTATGCTAAGTGGAATAAGTGAGACACAAAAGGATAATACTGCACGACTCCTCTTATACAAAGTACGTAAAGTAAGGGAATTGATGGAGACAGAAAATAGAAGTTACCAGGTACTGGGGTACGGTGGGGAATAGAGGGATTTATTGTTTAATGGGTACAGAGTTTCTGTTTGTGTTGATGAAGGAGTTTTGGAAACAGTGGTGATGGTTGTACAACATTGTGAATGTACTTAATGCTACTGAATCATACACTGAAAAATGGTTAAAATTTCATGTTTTGTATATTTTACCACAATTTTTAAAAAAATCAGGGGTTGCCAACGGTTGGCGGAAGGGAAAAATGGATGAACAGGTGGAACACAAGGGATTCTTAGGACACTGAAACTATTCTGTATGATATCTTAATGGTGGATACATGTCATTATACATTGAACAAAATGCACAGCATGTATAACACAAAGAATGAACCCTAAAGTATGAACTTTGGTTAACGTATTAGTATTGGTTCATCAATTGCAACAAATATACCACACTAAACGCAGAATGTTAATAATAGGGGAAACTGTATGTGGCCAAGGGCAAGAAGGGGTATATGGGAACTCTCTGTACTAGCTACTCAATATTTTGGCAAATCTAAAACTACTCTAAAAATAAGCCTTTAGGGGCGCCTGGGTGGCACAGTTGTTAAGCGTCTGCCTTCGGCTCAGGGCGTGATCCCAGCGTTCTGGGATCGAGCCCCACATCAGGCTCCTCCGCTAGGAGCCTGCTTTTTCCTCTCCCACTCCCCCTGCTTGTGTTCCCTCTCTCACTGGCTGTCTCTCTCTGTCAAATAAACAAATAAAAAAAATCTTTAAAAAAATAAAAAATAAAAAAATAAATCTTTAACATTAAAAAAAATTAAATAGGAACTAGTGGTAGGTGAGTTGTGGGAGTTGAGAACTCTTGTGTTAAGGAAACACCTAACATTTAAGAAAAACAATATAATATCAACTTCTTTTTTTTAAACTTTTTTTAAATAATATTTTTTATTATATTGTTAGTCACCATACAGTACACCCCTAGTTTTTGATGTAATGTTCCATGATTCATTACTTGCGTATAACACCCAGTGCACCATGCAATACGTGCTCTCCTTAATACCCATCACCTTCTTGCATTTGCAGACAAACTGAAAAATCAATTGTATTAAATAAAAATGCCTATCAATGTAAGAAAGTACTAGCCTCAGAGTCTCTTATCGTCAGTTTTAGGAAATGATTCTTAAACACATACCACGTTCCTTCCTACAGGTAGGTTGAGAAGACCACCCATCAGCAAGACATTGAACCACTTCTTCATCCTTTCCTCCAGTGGTTTTATATCCTGAATTACAACCATAACGCATGTTCTCTTGAATTTTGTACATTAATTTTACATCAGAGATGTAACCATTTCTGAGTTCAGGCTTAGTGCATTTTTCTACGGGAAAAAAAAACTTTGCTTAACTTGGTGAAATTAAGCTTGTCTTTTACTTAGTTGTAAAACTAAGGCAAGAGTTTAATATTTTTTTGGAATTTAAAGGAGAGAGAAAAATTTCACTCCATAATTCCTTGGTTTGGTTTAATTTTGAATTATCCTGCATGTTCTGCATCAAATTTCTTTAAAAACTGATTCAACTTGACAATGACATTCTTTGTATTTATTCACTTCAGTTCTTGTAGTGACTCCCATCCCATTCCATCTACTTTTAGAAAATATGACAGAACTCTTCCACTAACTGTCATTAATGGCAAATAGAAGGAATTTCATTTGATTTACTTCCTAATATTTTTAAATCTGCATTTGACAATTTTTAACACCATGTAACAAAAGCACATACCTAGCTTATAGGTAAGACTGCAGATACCTTAACGTAAAAACTTTGTTCATTCCATTTATTTTTAACTCAGCAAATGATCACCTAACCACACAGTCAGTCCGTGTAGACCAGTCCATAGTCAGTCCGTGTAGACCATGACTGAGTCATAGACATGTTACTCAAAACCTTTGAGTTTGCAGAGTTATTTTTTGGCAAGTACTTGCAACAGTGTTGGGTTAGATGATAAATCTACCTCAGCACTGAATGAGCTCAGTAATTTTTTAAGCCTTACTATTAGACCCTCATAACAAACCAAGCACTTTATATGGATTATCTCCATGAAGCAGGTGTGTGTCCATTTTATAGATGAGAAACTTAGGCTCACAATGCTCACTTCCAAGTGGTGGAGCAGAATTCAAATGCAGGCAGGGTAACTGCAGAGGTTGTATCTTAAGCATTAGACTACGTGCTAAAGCTGAGTTCTTCTCTTCTGGCTCCTATTTCAAAGCTCTTGCTAATGTTTCATTTATTTTTAAGCTCTAGTTATGAGTCTTTCTTCTTTCTTTCTTTCTTTCTTTCTTTCTTTCTTTCTTTCTTTCTTTCTTCTTTCTTTCTTTCTTTTCTTTCTCTCCCTCCCTCTCTTCCTCCCTCTCTTCCTCCCTCCCTTCCTCCCTCTCTTCCTCCCTCCCTCCCTCCCTCCCTCCCTTCCTTTCTTTTTCTTTCTTTATTAATCTGTTGTCGATATTAATAATAAAAGTGCAATGCTTAAATTTATGGTCTGTTCTCAAGTCATGGAAAGGATAATTATCCTAAATGGATAAGGTCAGTAGATATATCAAGCACTGTAACCATCATACTCATTTCCTTTTCTAAATGAAACAGACCCAACTAAAGCCTCTACTCTGCAAAACAGAGCTTAGAGAATCCTTTGTTCAAGAGAGGTCAGCTGATCTAATGGAAGCCCATTAATAGTTTGACTATAGGGTAGCCTGGCATGAAATAATGAGATGAACTGATCAGATTTCCTTTTTCTAAATTTGAACTCAAAATTCAGAAAACACATTTTTCTGAATCTATGGGAGAAGTTGGCACACAAAGGAGAGATGAGTCTTTCAAAGGATAAAACACTAGAGTAACAATCTTATTCTTCCTAAGTCCAGTGTCAAGCATTTTTCTGGCTTCCTGTGCACTATTATCTGTATAAGTTCCTCATTCCTTAAAGTAACTCATTTGCATCTGTTTCTTGCAATATGATAACACCATTTTCAATAACTATCCTTATTCTTTTTACAGGGTACTATTAAAAACAAAGACAATAACATTTTAATAAGAAATAATGTTTACAGAATTCAGAATATGCCTTCATTTTGTAAAAGAGACAGTGGGTCAGTAATTTGTTCTTATCTACCAAAAGGTTTCACCACCCACCAGGTTTTCTTGGATCTTTATGGACTGATCTCTTTAAATATTATAAAAATTTTGTGGACACAGTCCACAGACTCACTTAAGCACCGTGGTTCTGGAGACCAGCCCTCTCGGGTACATGTGATTCGCTCCTCTTGTTTACCAGTTTCAGTTGTATAACCAGCCAAGCAGGAAAACGACAGTTTTTCATTTATTCTCATTGGAAAGTAATAGCTTTTAAAAGAATAGTAATATTGGGCAATCCTTCCATTTTCCACATTAGGAAGACCACAGGGTTTCTCTGAAATGAGTAAATATCAAGCTGAAAACTGAAAAAATATCTAAAACCATGAAATGTGTGATCAAATGGCAGTAAATTTTTAAATTCAAAGTGTTTGCAGCCACTTTAACTAGTACTTATTTTTATTACAGTTACTTCTGTGACCATCTTTTTCAATCCAAATTAATCTGCCAGCAACCCCAATAACCAACAGTCAGAATAAAACTGGTCAGGCCACTTCCTCGGGGAAGCTTTCTCTAACTTTGTAAAACAGCGCTTTCCAATAGAAATATCATGCAATCCACGTATGTCATTTTAAAATTTCTAGTACTCACATTAAAAAAGGAACAGTTGCAGTTTAATTTTAATAATATGTTTTATTTAACCCATTAAGATATTAAAAATGTTTTTCATTATTTTTTTTCTTACTAAGTCTGAACTCCAGAGTATATTTATACTTACAGCACATCGCAATGTGGACTAACCACATTTCAATAGCCATATGTAGCTAGTAGCCACCATATTGAACAGCAGATCTCTAGAATAGATGAAGTTCCGCTTAAGATAGGCAAACCCACACAATTTTGAAGTAAATGGCTTTTTTTTTCTTTAAGAAAAAGACAGGCAACTAATTAAAAAATAAGTAAAAGACTTCAGCCAGAGCTTCACAAAACAGGACATGTAAATGGTCACAGAACTCATAAAAAGTACTCAGCTTTCTTTGGCAATATTAAGGCAGAATATACACATACCATTTTTAAAAAGCTCTCATCCCTTATGAACACTGATGTAAAAATTCTCAACAAAATACTAGCAAACAGAATTCAGCAGCATATTAAAAGGACCCATGAGCAAGTGGGCTTTATCCCTGGAATGCAAGGATGGTTCAAGATATGAAAATTGGTCAGTGTTATAATCCACATCAACAAAATGAAAGAAGGAATAAAAGTATTTATCTGTGCACTCAAAGACATGTGAAAGAATGTTCAAAGCAGCACTATTCATGTAGTCCTAAACTGGAAACAATCCAAATCCCCATTCATGGAAGAAAAGATAAACACATTTTAGACATGCATTCAATGGAATATTATACAGCAATACAATGCTGAATATCATGCAGCAGTGGTGAATGCTGAATAGTGAATCTCACAAACACATTATTCCGTGAAGGAAATCTGTCACACATAAGTAGATATTATATGCACTGACATAATTTTTTATTGTGGTATAATTGATGTATAACATTATATTAGTTTTGGGTGTACAGCATAATCGTTCCACGTATATATTTGTACATATTGCAAAATGATCTCACAATAAATCTAGTTAACATCTGTCACCACACAGTTATAATTTTTTTTCCTTGTGACGAGCACTTTTAAGATCTGCTCTCTTAGCAACTTTCAAATAGACAATACAGTATTATTAACACACATGTGAACATATACAGGACAGACAAATTGTAACAAGGAAATAGGGTGATTATATGACACATTCATTAAGAGTTATTTGTGATTAGAAGGAAATTAGAAGTAACAATGTATCCATCACAAGGAAGACAGGTAAGTAAAATATATGAAACACTATGTAGCAGTTAAAAGCAACAGAATAAATTGAGCAACATGGAAATATGTTTAAATGATAGCAAGTAAAACAAAACAGTAAGGAGATCAAATCAATGGCAAGCTTTCATTTATGTAAAGCACATACACAAAACAAGACACAGTTCAGAAAGATGGTTACATATTTAAGAATATATTGAGCACGTGATAGTGGCTCCCAGTTTGATGCTAGAGGAAATGGAATTCAGGGTCAGGGATAAAGGGGGGAAATGTATAAATGAAGCAAAAGTGGCACCTTTCATAGGCCAATGATGAGTGCATGCTATAAAATGAGAAGTACCCCCTAACGTTCCTACTGGGGGTGAGGGAAAGCATGGAAATATGTATGAGATTATGGTTAGCTTTCTTGTTTGTTTGTTTGAGTAAAAGAAGATTATAACCATATAATAATTAGGAAATTATCTAGAAAATGCAATGTCTTCATGGTATAGATGATAGAGAATTCTACCAGCTGTTTTTTTCCCTCTTGGACAGAAAAATAAAGCTAAAGGAAACTATGCATGCAAAAATTATTTACTATAGAATTGATATATCAAATAAGATGAATTCTAGTTACTCATCTTCCTTTTTCTTTTTTTTTTTTTAAGATTTTATTTATTTATTTGACAGAGATAGAGACAGCCAGTGAGAGAGGGAACACAAGCAGGGGGAGTGGGAGAGGAAGAAGCAGGCTCATAGCAGAGGAGCCTGATGTGGGGCTCGATCCCAGAACTCTGGGATCACGCCCCGAGCTGAAGGCAGACACTTAACAACTGAGCCACCCAGGCGCCCCTATTTACTTCTCTTTCATAATTTTAATTGCACATCCTTTCTTGGTAGGAAATTTGTAGCAAACTATCACCTAAAAGGCAATTATGATCCATGGGATATTTTATTTTAACAGATTCCCTAAGATGTTTATTTTAGAAAAGTCTTATTGCTGTGGTTTCCTCTTTTGTATATTCACTCTTGTTGACACCTAATTATCCTTCCTTGTTTCTCATCCCTGCAGCCTAATAACACTATTAACTATTCCTAAATAACCCACGCTTGTACACTGCCTGCCTCACTCACACATATTCACAGATGGGGCAGTCTGGCTATAAAGATTTCTAAGAGTTAGGGAGTCTATGGGTACTGGTTTGTCTGGACAGTCCTGACTTACACTGTTATATCACATAACTATTAATAGAGCTCCATTTCACTCTCAAAAGTGTCCTTATCTGCATAATCAATTATACAGTCCTCCTTCTAATCACTACTTAAAAAATTTCAACCAATGAATAAATTAGGATGAAAATCAAAGGGCGAAGATTCAAAAATCTTTATGATTCATGGCTATTTCTTTTTCAAATTTCCCACACTACACTCTCACTTTATGAACAGAGAATTAAAATTGTGCAAGCTGTGCAGGCTTAGGAATGAATTCTATGAATGAAATTAGAATTAAGGTTAACGTACAGCTTCTGGTGGTACTGTTAGACTGAAAACTCTTTTAAGTGTTAAGATCCTCTCTCCTGTGCCACAAAACCTAGAGATACAAAGCGTTTTTTTTCTTTTTTGTCTTGTTTTGTTTTTCTAAGTTTGTCACTATAAGAATAGTTTACTCGTAATGCCCAAAGGAAAAAAAATCTGCCTAAATATTTATAACAAATTATAAGAAGTATGCTTTTTATAAAGTTGATACACAAAAATGAAAGACTATAATTAAAGTTCAAGTTATATGAATGTCAGAATTTCCCTTTATAATTTTTAGAGAATGAAGAATAATTGAAAAATTAATTTTACCTTCTGCATAGAGTTCTCCTGAGATGATTAATATGATGATAAAAGCCAAGTCTTTCGACCTCATCTTCAATGGTGTGCCCAACAAAGATTTTAACAATTCTAAAGCCCTAGGGACTCCTCATTAAGTACACAATACTTTGCCTGAAGAAAAAGTTAATTATTTACAACATCTGTCGAGGTATCTTTGTAACAAAACTTATATTTCATTTAAAATATTTTCAAATAATACTAAAATAACACGACTGTGTTAATTGACAATACCTTTCATGCCAGAGTCCGTAAGGACGTGGTAACATACGAGGGGAACAAGAGCAGCAGCACGAATCATTAACTCAGACTGCAGAAAAAAACGAGGTAAATTTTCAACTTCAATTCCCTATGGTAAGTCCATGGGGTAAAGTTCACCTGTGGCCATTGATTTCATTACCACTATTGATCAAATGGAGAGATGAACTTAGAAACATGAGCTAATGGATACCTCATGTTAAAACACGGTGTTGTCTAGGTTGCACTGCTTAAAGAGAAAAACGACCTACTTGTCTCGAGCAATGAGAAAACTATGTTATTGACAGTAATGTCTAGTGTTTAGAACATTTGCATTCTGTGGTGGGTGATGAAATCAGCGCTGTGCTATAGTATCATTCATGTATGAAAAATGTTTTGAATGATCACTATATAGCAGGTCATGCTCTAATCTTGGGTATAGAGCAGTGAAAAAAAAGATTAAAATTACTGTCCTCATGGAGTTTACATTTTAATGGGTTTTAATTTAAACTATAAAATAATATGGTGAAGTGAAAGCTGTTATTATTTTCATTTTGTAACTTTTTATTAAAATAGAATATAGTCAGAGAAAAGTACACATGCCATAACTGCACAGAACAATGAATTCTCACTAGCTGAACACATTTCACAATAAGAAACAGAGTATGCCTGCATCTCATAGGCTGTGGGGTTGAGTCCTGCATCTGGGCTCCTTGTTTCGTGGGGACTTTGCTTGAATGATTCTCTTCCTCTGCCTCTCCCCTCACGTGCTCGCATGCGTGCTCTCTCTAATATTGCCATGGTATCTTATAACACTCTATTGGTTTAATTTTTAATCGATGACTATAAAATAAATCTTTGTGAATAGTGTCAGACAAGTAACCAACCTAATTAAAAAAAAAAACATTTTATTTGAGAGAGAGAGAGCGTGCAATTGTGGGGGAAGGACAGAGGGAGAGGGAGAAGCAGACTCCCCACTGAGGAGGGAGCCTGATTCAGGCTGGATCTCAGGACCCTGGGATCGTGACCTGAGCTGAAGGCAGAAGCTTAACTGACTGAGACACCCAGGTGCCCCACAACCTCCTTTTTCCCCCTAGAGAGTTGCCATGTTATTCCAATTACTTATCAAATAATTAATGTTTTTTTTGCCACTGATCTGAATTTCCACCTTTCTCATAAGCTAAATTCTTTTGTTTCAGCATCTCCTCATGTTTTTCAGTACTATACTTTTAGCTACCCTAGCTATGGAGCATACATGAGCGTTTAATAAAGATAGTCCTCACACTGTAGTCTCCCTTTGCAGAAATTTTCCATCTAGTGTTGTTTGCTTATTTACTGTTGAGGTACTACGGGTTTGGAGCAAGACTTTGGAGTCACTCAGCTCTGACTTACAATCTCAATAACCAGAGTGTGACTTTGGACAATGAGAACTCATTTGTACCTACATTTCCATATTTCTAAAATAATGGCTACCTCAAGCATGTTATGGAAATTCTGCTGAGGATAATTTAGTCTTCTACGTTTTGCTGATCCCTAAAAAAGTGGCTATTAAAAATGGTTTTAGAGGGGGCGCCTGGGTGGCACAGCGGTTAAGCGTCTGCCTTCAGCTCAGGGCATGATCCCGGCATTACGGGATCGAGCCCCACATCAGGCTCCTCTGCTATGAGCCTGCTTCTTCCTCTCCCACTCCCCCTGCTTGTGTTCCCTCTCTCGCTGGCTGTCTCTATCTCTGTCGAATAAATAAATAAAATCTTTTAAAAAAAATGGTTTTAGAAACAAAATCCTAAGCCAAATTTCATAAATACATTCCAAGGAATTATATCTCAATTCAGGGGACAAAGGGGGTAATAATGCATAGTGGAAATATTAAAAGATAATAAAGATGAAATTATAAATGTGTCATTCTCTCTAATACTCTTTCCTTCTTTCTTCCTTCCTTATCTCTCAAACTTATTTGTCGATAATAAAAATCTCAAATCTCTCTACTTCATATAGGTTTTGAATAGTCAACTATAACAACATTTTCTTTTTAATTATATAACTGAGTATATTCTAAGGACTAAATACATACTTGATAAAATGCCATTTCTACCCAACATTTTTCCAAAATTGGCACATTAGGGATAAACAATGAAAAGTTTGGCTCACTTCT
This sequence comes from Ursus maritimus, assembly GCF_017311325.1. Taxonomy (NCBI): domain Eukaryota; kingdom Metazoa; phylum Chordata; class Mammalia; order Carnivora; family Ursidae; genus Ursus; species Ursus maritimus. The sequence continues at coordinate 97,264,363 of NW_024424452.1, forward strand.
CTTATTTGCATCTCCTGTAAAGTTTGCTTAATACATGCCAAAGTACACTTCCGAGACTTTAGGACAGCACAGCTGTTGTACCAACCCAGATTTTACTCAGTAGACGCACGCTCAGAAAAAACAGATGTCAAAAGTGAATATCAGAAAGCAGAAGCCACGTTTATGTTGGTTCTACCATTTTGCTTAATTTGAACAATCCTGGAAGCACATGGTTTTACTGAATCTGCTGCAGCAGAAGCCTGAGACTCTTGTGTCTAGCTTCATGGATGTCAAGGGACAGGTTATGGAGTATTTACTGTTGGTAGCAATTCCAGTAAAAATGGTAGGGTCCTGGCCCCAGCATTGCGCAGGTGTCTGCCTTGATTCAACCTCAGGATCATGGCAGAAACAGCACATGCCCAGGCCAGTTTTGCGGTGTGCTACTAGGAGTACTGGGAACATATAGACATGTGGCGCAACGTCAAAAAGTATATCATACATTTAATTGGAGCCTCAGTATAATACTGATGGAAATTAAGGGAAAGGGAAAACCTTGATATTATTAAGAGAAAAAAACTACATTGCTTCCAAACAAGCAGTAATATGACTGATGAACTTCTTAACAAAAGTGATAAAAACAAGGAGAAAGTGGAATAAGATCTTTAATACGTTAAATGAAAATAACTGCCAATCTAGAATGCTATAACTACTAAAACTATTTTCAAAAATAAAAGAAAGTTGTTTTCAAATAAATAAAAACGCAAAAAGTATGTCAATAGTAGAACTCTACCCAAAGAATGGTTAAATGGAATGCTGTAGACTAAAGGAAAATGAAACACGAAAACCCAGGAAGGAAATAAGAGTGAAGAATAAGGGGTGGGGGAACGAGCTTCGGTCTGTGGGTAAATATAAGAGAATATTAACGGCTCAGAAGAAAACCAATAATGCTTACATGGCAAATAGATATGTAGCATTAAAATGCATGGCGTCAATAACGCAAAAGCCAGGAGTGAAGAAACGGACTCGGTGTGCTCTGTTTCTAGGACTTTCAAGGAAGTTGTAGAAGTAATAATACCTACTTAATTATCATTACTCAAGGTTCAGTATTAAAATTTCTAGGTTAACCACTACAAACTAATGTTTAAAAAATGTGTAACAAACAGATTAAAAGGATAAAAGTAATCACAAAAAACTCACACATGATTATCCTAAACAAAGACAAGAAACTAGAAAGAGAGGAACAAAAACTGGTTGGTCAGATTTCTGCTTATGGCCAAGATGGAGTAACGGGAACTGGATATACCCTCCCACTTGAAACAACTTAAAAAAAAAAAAAGACAAAATTTAAAAAACAATAGTTTTTAGGACATTGGAGATTAGGCGATGAGATGAGCCCCGGGATCACCCCAGCCTACCGCCTTAGGGTTTCCTGCCACCCTAGACAGTATGGTGGTCTTCCTGAGGTGAGGAGACGGAACTGAGAACTAATGAAACCAAAGCAGGTAGGATCCAGAGTGCAGAGTACAGGAGAGAAGAGAGCTGCACAGACAGACCTGCGGTGTCCACATGAGGTTTTTAGCTGAGTACCGACCAGAACATCTCAATGCAAAACTGAGTATCAGAGGCCCAGGAAGGTACCACCTGAGATTAAAGGAGGAATGCCTGGAGCGCACTTGGGATTGGGGAAAATTCTTGTTCTCGCAAGTCAGAGTGCAAGTCTTCGTGATTTACACGGCATTCACGGCGCTCTCAGGAGGTTTGTATCTCAGTAGTGGGGAAAAAACGGAAGGATCGGTTTCCAAGTAAACTAACTGAATTCCGGAACAAACTCAAAAGTATTTCGAGGAGTACAAAAATAGCCAATAAACCGAAGAGGCAAAATTCGCAATGTCCCCAAAGGAGAGAACGGGAAGGAAAGAAAATAATCTTTGAAGAAGTAATAGCTGAACATTTAGAACATAGATCAAAGATGATCAAACACTAAGAACAAGAAGCATAAAGAAAACTACGGTGAGGCACAACATAATCAAAGTGCTTAAACCTAAAAATGCAAAAGCACTCAGAAGAAAACCACCCCAGAGGAATAAAAACAAGAGAGTAGACTTTTTGTCAGAAACACCGCAAGCCGGAAAACAGTTGATGCAACATCTTTAAGTACAAGAAAAAAAGAAGAAAGAAATAATATAGTGTCCTTCTGTATCTCTAACAATAGTCTTTAGTTTAAAATCTAATCTGTCTGATATGAGAATTGCTACCCCAGCTTTCTTTTGAGGTCCATTGGCATGAAAAATGGTTTTCCATCACTTCACTTTCTCTCTTTTTTTTTAAAGACTTTTTTATTTATTTATGTGACAGAGAGACAGCCAGTGAGAGAGGGAACACAGCAGCGGGAGTGGGAGAGGAAGAAGCAGGCTCCCAGTGGAGGAGCCCGATGCGGGGCTAGAGCCTAGGACTCTGGGATCACGCCCTGAGCCGAAGGCAGCCACTTAATGACTGAGCCACCCAGGCACGCCACCATCCCTTCACTTTCAGTCTGGATGTTTCCTTAGGTTCAAAACAAGTCTCTTGTAGACAGCAAATGGATGGGTCATGTCTTTTTATCCAATCTGCAACCCTGTGGCGTTTATCATATGGTTTCACTCATTTATGGAACATAAGAAATAGGAAGATTGGTAGGAGAAGGAAGGGAAGAATGAAGGGGAGTAAACAGAAGGGGGAATGAACAATGAGAGACTATGGACTCTGGGAAACAAATTGAGGGCTTCAGAGGGGAGGGGGGTGGAGGATTGGGATAGGCCGGTGATGGGTATTAAGGAGGGCGCATATTGCATGGTGCACTGGGTGTTATATGCAAATAATGAATCATGGAACATTGCATCAAAAACTGGGGATGTATGGGGCGCCTGGGTGGCACAGCGGTTAAGCGTCTGCCTTCGGCTCAGGGCGTGATCCCGGCGTTGTAGGATCGAGCCCCACATCAGGCTCCTCTGCTATGAGCCTGCTTCTTCCTCTCCCACTCCCCCTGCTTGTGTTCCCTCTCTCGCTGGCTGTCTCTATCTCTGTCAAATAAATAAAATAAAATCTTTAAAAAAAAAAAACTGGGGATGTACTGTATGGTGACTAATATAACAAAATAAAAATTATATAAAAAAAAGTCAACCCCCCCTCCAAAAACCTATTATTGTGAACATATAATTTCACAATTTGGTATACAAATATATGTTTTTAAAATAAAAAAAATAAAGAAAACCTGCAATGTAGAACTCTATACCCAGTAAAAATACTTTAAAAAAATGAGAGCCAAAGAATAGACAAACAAAAAGACTTTTTCAGACATATATAAGCTGAAATTCTTCATTAACAGGCCGGCACGATGAACCATATTCGAGGAATTCCTTCAGGCACAAGGAAAATGACGCCAGGTGGAAATCTGGAAGTACATAAATAACAGTTATGTGAGCAAGTTTAAAGGTTTTTAGATTATTTAATCTTTAAGAAGATATCTAATGGTTTAAAGCAAAAATGATGAAAATAATAACAATTTATTGTGGGTTTATAACATACTAAAAGTAAAATGTTGACAATAGCACAAAGGTTGGGAAGGCAGAAATGTAGTATGTTACCAGGTCTTTATACTATATGTGGACGGGTATAATATCACTTACACATGGATTGTGATACATTAATGATATTAACTAAAAATCCAAAGTAACCAATAGAATACCATAACAAAGAGTTACAGGTAATAGCCAACAAGGTAGATAAGCTGGAGTCATTGAAAAAAAAAAAAAAGAACCTATTTAATTAATCCAAAACAGGCCAGAAAACAAAAAGGTGGTAATAGGGGAAGCAGATGGGATGAATAGAAAATAAACAACACGAGGACAGATTGAAACTCAGCCATATCAGTGGTCACATTAACCATAAAAATCTGAATATCCAAAGGAAAAGGCAGAGATAGGCTGATTGGATTAAAATATAAAGGCCCAACTATATGCATTCAACCAGAAACCCATCTTAAAATATACAAACAGGTTAAAAGTAAAATATGGATAGATATACCATACCGCAGCGGGTTGTATGGTGGCCCCAAAAAGATGTGTCTGTAGTGTAATCCCTGTAGCTTATGAATGTGACCCTTTTTGGAAAAAAGTGTTATTCATTGCAGATGTAATTAAGTTGAGAATCTTGAGATCATTCTGGATTATCACGGTAGCCCTAAATCCAATGACAAATGTCCTTATAAGAGTGAGGCAGAAGGAAATGTCACAGAAGAGAAGACAATGTGACCACAAAGGCAAAGATTGGAGTGATATGGCCAGAAGCCAGGGTACATTTGGAGCCACCCAGAAACTGGAAAAAGCAAGAACAGATTCTCTCCCAGAGCCCTCAAGACAGAGTGCAGCCCTGCCTACACCTTGGTTTCAGATGAACGGTCTCCAAAACCGTGAAAGAATACATTTCTGTTGTTTTAAATCAACAGTTTTGTGGTAATTGTACAGAAGCTGTATGAACCTAATACACATGTGAACAATGACCAAAAGAGAACAGGAGTATAGAACAACGTAAATGTAATCAATGCCAATGAACTTAAAATGATTAAAATATTAAGTTTTATGTTATGTGTATTCTAACACAATTAAATATTTTTAAAATGTAAGAGAGAGAGATAGAACAGGAGTTGCTGTATTAAGTCGAATAAAATGGATTTTAGAACAAGGAATATTATCAAGGATAAATAAGTTCATTCTACAATTATAGAGTGATCAATTTATCAAGAAACTAATAATCCTAAAGATTTCCACAACTAATAAAAAAGCTTGAAAATACATGTAGTTTAATCAGTTTTGTGTTTTGACTCACGGGGAAATGGACAAATCCACAATTAAAGTCCAAGATTTTAATAATCATCTCTCAATAACTGACACAAGTAGACAGAAAACCAGTAAGTATACAAAAGTCTTAAATAACACTATCACCTAATTTGATTTACTTGATATTTGCGGCAAACTCTACATGATAGCAAGATAGATGTTCTCTCCTTGTGTACATAAACATTTATCAAACAGACCATATTCTGGGCCATAAAACAAGTCTCGTTCAACTTAAAAGAAGCCAAATCATAAAAAAAACTAGAGTGGGATTAAATTACTAACTATAACAATGATATCTAGAAAATTTGCAAGTATTCGTTCTTTAAACACATCTGTAGCGGTTCCTGGATGGCTCAGATCATGACCTCAGGGTGCTGGGATCGAGCCCCACATCCCCACATCGGGCTCTCTACTCAGTGGTGACTATGCTTCTCCCTCTCCCTCTGTGATCTCTCTTGCTTTCACTCTCTCTCAAATAAATAAATAAATAAATAAATAAATAAATAAATAAATAAATAAAATCTTTAAAAAAAACCAAACACATCTGTAAATAATCCATGGATCAAACAAGAAATCAAAAAAGAAAGTATTTTGAACTAAATGAAAATGAAAAGCATCATATTAAAATTTGTGAGATACAACTAAAGCAACACTTAGAGGTAAATCTAAAGCACTGACTACCTATCTTAGAAAACAAGGATTTCAAAACAATGACTCACCTTCTACGTCAATAATTAGAAAATGGGGGCGCCTAGGTGGTTCAGTCGGTTAAGCGTCTACCTTCAGCCCAGGTCATGATCCCAGGGTCCTGGGATCGAGCCCCACATCATCTGGCTCCTCACTCAGCAGGGACCCTGCTTCTCCCTCTCCCTCTGCTGCTCCCCCTGCTTGTGGTCTCTCTCTCTCAAATTAATAAATAAAATCTTTAAAAAAAATAATTAGAAAATGAAGACCAAATGAAATTGCAAGTAAACAGAAGACATGAATAACTGATCTAAATTTCATATGAAGATGCAAAGAACCCAGAATAGTCAAAGCTACTTTGAAAAAGAGCGAAGTTGGAGGACTTACACTACTTGATTTCAAGCTTTATTATAAAGCTACAGTAATCAACACAGCATAATATTTGAAAAAAAAAAAAAACCAAAACAGATCAGTGGAAAAGAAAATGATTCAGAAAGAGACTAATACTTATATGGTTAATTATTTTTGACAAATGTGCAAAAGCAGTTCGGTGGAGAAAGGATAGTCATTTCTATAAGTGATGCCGGAACAACTGGTTGTCCATATGTAAAAAAATAAGCTTTGATCCATACTTTGTATCACATGCAAAAATTAATTTTAAATGGCTCAAAACACATACAACAAACAAAAATGACACAAGTTCCAGCAGAAAAACATAATGGAAAATCATTGTAACCTTGAGTTAAGTAATGAATTTTTAGATGCAACACTAGAAGAATAATGAATAAAATAAAAAAATTGGTAAACTAGATTTCATCAAAATTAAGAAGTTCTGCTCTTCAAAGGCCACTGTGATGAGAAAGGAAAGACAAGCAACAGACAAGGAGAAAATATTTGCAAGTCATTTATCTGATAAAGGACTTCTTTTTTTTTAATAATATTTTTTTATTATATTATGTTAGTCACCATATAGTACATGCCTAGTTTTTGATATAAAGTTCCATGATGATAAAGGACTTCTATCCAGAATAAAGAATTCTCAAAATGTAGGAAAACAACCCAGTTTTTAAAAGTAGGCAAAAACTTGGGGTGCCTGGTGGCTCAGTCGGTTAAACCACTGACTCTTGGTTTTGGCTCAGGTCATGATCTCATGGATCGTGGAATCAAATCCCAGGTCAGGCTCTGAGCTCGGCAGGGTTCTTCATGAAAGATTCCCTCCCTCTGTCCCTTTCCTCCACTTACTTGCACTCTCTAAAATAATAAATAAACCTTAAAAAAAAAAAAGGTAGACAAACACTTGAATAGGCTCTTCATCAGACATACGGATGGCAGAAGAACACATGAAAAGATCTCATCATTAGAAGTAGAGAAATGTAAATTAAAACACAATGAGATAACACTATTCATCTATACAGAGTTTTTAAAATTATGTTTGACCCTAGCAAGTGTTCCTGAGGATGTTACCAACGTATAGATATGCAAAGAAACATATTGGGTAGACACATTGCATTGCTTCACACCCTCAGAGCGGTGGTCTCGTCGAAAATTGTAATGGACAAATAAACCAGGAGAAGAAAAGTTGTGAGGAGCTGATAAAGTCAATTAAGTGAACTTGTTTGCACATTCAGTATGATATAAAGAGCAAAGAGGAGACCTACTGGGAAAGCATCTCGAACCAGAGGTGAAAATGAGAATGAGGGGTGATGCATGGAGTTATACCACATTTTTTTTTTTCTTTTGCTCCTCACAAAATTTTCTTTTCTGTTGACTGATCCTGTTGTCTCAAGACTGGCCCTGCACTGCTGTGGACTAGTGGGGCACGCTGTCAATGCACAAGACGCAACATTCATACCATTAAATTTGACAATACCTGCTCCTAAAGGAACATCAGAGCCATCACACTTTTCCCTTATGTGGCCAAATTAGGGGTGTATGCAGTCCCATCACTAAGCAGCAATGTCAGTCCTATAATTCTTTACCTGTCAAATCTAACACCTCTCCCTGGGGAGAGGACAAACGGGAGGCCATGGTAAGATTGATGTTACTGTCTGCTTTAAGGTAGTTAGCAAAGCCAAGCCAGGGGAGGATGGTCCGGGTTAAAAGAGTATGTAATAAAAGAAAGAGGAGATCTGGCAAATAAGAGGGTTTTACCTGAAAATACTCTTGGCTGTCTCTCTCAGCCCTGCTGCTAATGGCTAATGCTGGAAGCCACTTGACCCCTTTTTCCCAGAGAAGGGAAATTGGACTCAAGCTGATTTATGAGTCTGCCCAGTCTCCACTTGGACAAACTGGAGATGTGATGCAACGCTGTCTGTGATTTGAATACCAGTATCTGCCTGGAGCCACCTTTTGGCTCAACATCTGTGGACTAAATTCCCTTGATTGGTTTCCAGGTAACCTGAAATTAACAGTATCCCCAAATTGCACAATATGGAGGTTGTTAAAGGGCAGACATCTGCATGCTGACAGTGAGGCTCTGAATCAAGATGAGTTTTCCCTGGGAAAGCTGCCTGCATATGATGGGAAGGAGCTTGCTTCTGCTTACCAGTAGTCAGTACTTCCTTTAGAGTAAATATGAGCACAAATGGAACTGAAAGGGTTTTTTTTAGGAAAATAGCAATGGAATGCAGATGGCCTCAAAGAGAAAGCAACAGTAGGAGGAAGACCCTGAGCAACATTGTAAACCTATGTCTTCAGTAACACTGTGAAAGTAAATATGTTATTGGACTACTTTTGATGCACCTTGGTAAAGTCAATCGCAAAGTTTGACAGCAAGAAGAATTTATTTCAAACATTCCAACAATGTTCAGCAGGTATGAAGCTTGATGATTTGGCATCTGCAGTAATAATGAAATATTATTCATAGAATAAAGCTCTACATTCTGAAATAGGCTTCTATAAATTTTTTAGGCAAAAAAGTGTTCCTAATTTACACAAGCTTCAGAAGCTATTTTAGGTGGTCCTTCATAAACATTTCTTGAAATGAACAAGTTTTTAGAATATTTCCTTCTTTCTTTACATAGGTTGGAAATTTTAACACACACTCAAATATATGTGCCCTCAAATATAAATTGCAATAAATATTTCTCTGCATTATTTGAGAAATAATAAAGTTATAAACAAAGTATTTTCATCAGAATTCTCCCTCTTTGTTGAAAATGTAACTATAGATTATTATCACTCTTTCTTTACAATAAGAATCAATGACTGAATAATATATAAGTTAAAAGCAAGCCTATTAGATGGGGCACCTGGAAGGCTTGGTCAAAAATAGTATGCTATTTTTGATCTTGTGATGGGATTTCAAGCCCTATGTTGAGGGTAGTGTTTACTTAAAAAAAAAAAAAAAAGCAAGCCTATTAGCAAATTTAGCTACTAGCAACAAGCAATCCAAAAGATAGTATTTTCTTATTCAGTAAATGTAAATGTACTAGGTTTTCATCGCCACGGGCAAAAATTTAGAAGTTACAAAGATAATAAACCTGGAAAAAAATCACCCATTGAGAAAAATTCAACAATTTTGAATATAGAATGCCTAATGTGATTTATTCTTCTCAAGCATGAAGCCAAAATACAGTAGGAATAACAAGCTGTATTAGGGATATATAGATAAAATTTTCCAAGGATCTAGAAGTATGTATTTTATTTGCAAAAATCATAGTTATATAACAACGTATTTATCCATTTAAAACTAAATTAAAAATGACACTGTATGGGCATAATGACATCTACTGGACACTTGGGTTGATAACAGTTAACAAGAGGGTTAATTTGAAACTCACCTAACTTCACCATTAATAAAATCATGTAAAATAAAATTAGATTGCAGTTGATACATTTATTTTCCTTCTTTAATATATGTAATATCTCTGTGGAAAATAGTTACTTCTGAAGTAAAGAAGTTTAATTACTTCTCAACCAGTCCTCCCAATCACCAACACAGACACAGACAAGGCTTTTAGCTTTTAGGTCTTAGAATCCTATGGATTTATCACATAAATTTAGGAGAATGTTCTTCATATAAATATAGTATATTATATAAAATTTATAAAAATTTAGTCTGGGGTGTGTTGGTGGCTCAGTCAGTTGAGCACCGGACCTTTGGTTTCAGCTTAGGTCATGACCTCAGGGTCTGGGAAAGAGGTCTGTACTCAGCAGGGAGTCTGCTTGAGGTTCTCTCTCCCTCTCCTTCTGCCCCTCCCCTCTCGCAAGTCCACGTGTGTGCACTCTCTCTCTCTCTCTCTCTAAAATAAATAAATAAATCTTTAAAAAAATTTTGTCTGAGTTTCAACAATAGAAAATTTTTTAACATCCAAAGTCGTATATACTATAGCATAGTATACATACAATATACTATTTAGAAATACTTTTTGGTTAGAACCATCTTAAAGGAAATTAATATCAATAAACATTATATCCTAGTGGTATAATTTACCAAGGTAAATAGATTGCTTATACAAAGATTTTGTTAAATGAAAGAATAAAGCAAAACATTTGGGAAAGTCAACAAAAATCATGTTTGAAATACTGAGCACTGAGAATTCCTAAAACACTTTATTGGAAGAAAAAAAAATGGCAAAGAAATACCAAAAATTCAAGTTAATTTCAATATATTCTAATACACCAAAACGGTCTTTAGAGCTATCCTAACCAAATTTCAGCCAATTTCAGACTAATTAGGTAATTCTTACTCTAATAAATTAGTAAACTAAGTAGTTAAATGATCTCTCCATTTTTAGCTACTACTGATTCATTTAAAAAGTTAAAAACTTTTATGACTTCCATATATAAACAGACTTGGGGATGTTATCAAATTTCAAACAGCCACTGGAATTAGACTTCTGTGGTCCTGAAACCATACTGGTTTAGTACTGGTAATAGTGACCCAAAGTTTTTGAAAATAAGTTAGGTTTCAATACCTAATCATTATCAGGTCTATGTCTGCGACTAGGTGACAAGTTTCTCTTATAATTTGATTTGAAAAGAGCATGGTGTTGCTTATAACTTCCATCAGTTCAAAGTTAAGGGTTGTTAGTATATAATGGGCAGGTTGAATTTAATTTCCCTAGAGGAGCTCACTTGACTGGATGGTCCAGTCAGTCAGGGATATAAATGGAGTGTTGTTTATAGCATTCGTGAGATTATTTTATCCTCTTGTCACTTCTGTGTTGGCGGAATCTTATATTTCCAAAATTTGTTTTAGAAAAATGCTTCAACTTATCTATAAAATGAGAGTTAAACTATTCTTTTCCCTTTTGGGTAATGATTTTATTCAGACTAATATAATATTTTAAGATAACAGACATGAATAATAGTGTTAGAATCATTTTATGACATAGTGGTTTCTTATATGCATAAAGCCATAAAATAATAAAAGAAACAACAAAGAATATGAAAACAGTTTAGTTATCGGTACATATTTATATTTTTAATTTTAATACAAAATCAGATTCTAGAAGTTGCACAAAAGAAAGTAAAAAACACTTTACACGTTCATGATTAGCTTTAATACTTCTTTTTACTGTACATACTGAAAATGTTTACATTTACTAGTAAGGAACGCCAAGTGTGTCCATCACCATTTGAATAGCTTGTAGGGGATTTGTGATTTCTTCCATTCTATCTCTTCTCAAAACCCAATCTGGTTTAAGTCTGTGAAAAGAATAAAACTCTTGGATTAATAAAGTTCTTCTCTTAAAAGAGTTACCTTCACTGTTTTGTCTTAGCAAAAATGCGGCTCCTCCTGAACACATCACTTCCCTTACAACCCTCTCAACCAGGTGAGGGCTTCGCATTATCGCCATTTACCACTGTCAGGCTATTTCTCACCATCCTTCCTCCTTTGAGACTGCCATTCTCTCACCACTCCTGACTCAACCATGTCATTTGATTTAATACATCTACTGCACATATTTTTCTACCCCACTGAGATCTCTAATTCCCTGACCTCGACATGTACCCGTCATCCATCAGAATGCTGACCTCACTTCCCTCCTTGTCTAGCTTCGGCCCACCAATATAATCTCCTTGGGCAAATTTCATTAATGCTATTTTTTCTCTTTCCTATTAAATTCAAATGGAAAGTTCTATTTGGATTCCAAGTTGAATCCAAAATATCTGCCTTCTCCATTCCTATAGAGCTGAACAGGAAGAAAAGAAAGATTGCAGAACCAGGGTGATTGATTTTATGTCAATAATTACAAAACTAAATGGGTGCTTGAAATTACCTAGTATGCTTCCTTCCTCTTTCCCCTAGATGACCATTTTACTCCTTTCTTCTTTTCAAATGTCCTCACTCTACCCTCCCTGGTCTGCTTTTCAGCTGATGCTTATAATCTCATACGTCATTAAGAAAATAATATCCATCAGACCCCTCATACACCTTTCTCATATAACTCCCTACTGTGTCATGCATTTCCATCTTCTTATTCTTTCCATTTGGTTAAAAATACAAATATCTATTAGTTGGCAAATGGTCAAAGTGTGGTATAGCCATACAATGGAACAGAACTCTGTGGGAATGAAATTCTAATTCATGCATCAATGTAAATAAATCTCAAAAACATCAAGCTAAAAAAAGAATCTAGCCACAAAAAGCTCTTAACTGTTATGATTCCATTTGTGTAACAATATAAAAAAGGCAAAGCTAAAAGCAGTTGCCAGAATCTAGGGGTTAAAAGGCGATAACTAGATTGGAAAGAGGCAAAGGTAACTTTGGTGTGATAGAAATATTTTATCTCAGTTGAAAAAAAAAAGGGAAGCTATTCATTCATGTTAATTATAGTTTTAAAACATAGCTTTAAAAACATGATTAGTATTAAAATTTCCCAATTCCTTAAATAGAAATCATATGTAGACATGGTCTTCAATAATAAGTTTCAAGCAAGTAGGCTTTTTTTGGTTATACTGTGAAATATGCAACCATAAAACCAATGTACAACTATTACACAATTTATAATTATGAGTAATTATAAAGCTAACTGCTATGTAACCCAGGGCAAAATATAGTGCATTGTCAACACTGTAGGATTTACGACTTGTAGAGAAGTGCTGAATCATGGAAATGGAGATAGGCAGGGAAGGAAGGAAGGGAGGAAGGAAAGAAGGAAATTAAACATCATGAGTTAACTTAGTTCATCAAAATCAATTAAATCTTTTATTAATAAGGTAAAACCAGAAAATGTTAAACCATTTTTAAGTAAAATTTTAATTGCCTCAGCAAAATGTAAAAGTCATAGCTTAAGTTCTAATGTTATAAATTTTGGGCCAAAAATGAATTCATAAATAATAACAATTTTGTAGATTAAATCAGTATAATTCTAATTTATATCATCTAACTGAAGAATGTTACTAGAGTTCTCTACAACAGAAGACCAATTTTTGTCATAAGAAAATTCATCAAATATTACACTTAAAAAGGACGAATTTTACCACTATATGTAAATTGTATCCCAATAAACCTGACTTAAAAAACTATGTAATAGCATGTTTAAATTACTATATAAGTTTCTAAACGCGACTCTATGCTTCCGAACTTCTAGCAACACAGAACAGTAACTGAGTTTGCAGCCTGGCACAGGTCTGGTGGTAACACTCAGAATAGCGCAAAAAGGCATGAGGTGATTCAGGTTTGCTTTTGTGATGAGAAATCATATTCAGATTATCTTGTGTACTCAGAGATAATATTTGGTGGTCGTATCTTTTGTGATGTCAAGATTCATCAATAGATTTGATTATTGTCACTTACAAAGATTTAATTCATCTAAAGCTTTGTTATCAAACTTGCACAAATCATGGCCTAGAGTAGACCTATTATTTCATTAGGGGCTACAAATAATGATAGTTTCATATTCTTTCTGCATTTATTAAACAGAATTTTTTTATAGAGAACTCCTATATCAACCATTGGGTTACCCTAAGATACAGTATAATAAGAAAAATGGGACATACTTGATTTTTCCCTTTTATCCATAGTAAGCATCACAAGTTGTTTCTCTAGCATCCCTCAAGGATATCCATGATTTTTTTCCTTAGTATCATCATAAAGTCATGAATTTTTCATATGATGTGGTCCATTTGTTTTTCAATCCTCCTTAATCTATAGCTGTCACCACTTTAACCACTAACCTCCATCTTGCCAAGTCCAATGGGCATTTTTCATACCTCATCGAACAACTTCTCGTCAGCATTCCACACAGCTGATGTGATACCACTCTGGAATATCTTCTATCCAATTACCAATTCCTTTTCAGAGCGTTGGCTGGTTCTTTGAGTTCTGGAGAAATTGGGGTTGCCCTAAGGTTTGGTTTGGGAATTTCTTTTTCTAGGTATTCTCGTCCCCTGAAGTGACTGCATTTATTACCATAGACTTATATGTGATCTAATGATTCCTGAATCTAAGGATACCAAATACAAATCTCTAGACTGATTCTTCTGCCTAGAACCACAGCCCTGATAATCTAATAGCTCATTTGTCTCTTCCTCTAATTTGTCACAGGAACCTCAGCTTCCCAAAACAAAACCCATGATTCAATGCCCCTTCCCACTCTACCTTCTCCTGTCCTTTTTGACTTTTACTCCTTGTAACTATATTTCAGAGACAATTTCCCAGTCACACTATTTTAGCAGGTCCTCTAAGTTATTCTCTATCCCAGCACTACCACAATCATTCTCCTGAAGTATGTGGCTCCATGCTGTGCCATAATCACAGGTTCACCACCTTAAAGCATAGGGTGCAGCTCCATACCACACTGGTAGAGGTGTCTACTTGGTTAACCAGATAAGCTAATACCCATTTTTAAAAAATGTCTAAAGTTACATATCTTAAACTAGTTAAGCTATTATTATCTCTATAGGCTTGCTGTTGACTGAATACCCCGCCCCCCCAAAAGACACGTCCACATCCTAATCCTTAGAACCTGTAAATGTTACCTTACTATGAAAAAGGGGTCTCCACAGATATACTTAACTAAAGGATCTTGAGATCAGATCACCTCATATTATCTGAACTGGCCCTAAATCCAATACACGTCCTTTTAAGGAGGCGGGAGAAGGCGAAGAGGCCCATGTGAAGACAGAGGCAGGGAATGGAACACCTAGAGTCACCAGAAACCGGAAGCGTCAAGGAAGGATTCTGCCCCAGAGCTCTCAGAGAAAGTGAGGGCTTGCTGACACCATGATTTTGAACTTTTGGTTTCAAGAACTATCAGAGAATAAGTTACTGTTGTTTAAGGCCAGCTTTGTGGTAATTTGCTACAGCAGCTGTAGGGAAACCAGTACAAGATCTCATAAAGAACTTCTTTAGAAGGAGAAATTTCAAGTATCAGGATGATTAGGAGAAGAGTTGGAAATTGATAGTGTAGCCAGGAGGGATTTCTGGCAGCTTTCAAAACACTGAAGTCTGTTCTACATGCAAGAAAAGAAAGTTTATACAGCAAAGCTTATAAAAAGCTAATTGTTAGACTTAGCACTTAACTATTTAATAAAAGGAATTTATCGAATAGCTATTAAATACTCAAAGCCACAGTGTTACTTCATTATTTCCTGAGATTGTCTACTTTAGATTTACCAAAGATTCTATTTTTACTCATATGTTGTTTCTCCATTGTCAAGCACAGTATCTTGTTTATGGTATGTACTCAAATGTTCACTAAGTGATTGAATGAATGAATGAACAGTGACACAAAACTATAGAGGACATTTACTGCTTACCTTGAAACTATTCTTGTTCTTACAGGTGTTTCTGGAATAAAGGGAGTACTTATAGAAGAATTCATCTTCTGTTTATAAAGTATTCTTTCAGTATTCATTTTATGTTTACGAACTGTAAGCTTGTAAAGACTATAAATACGGTCAACAACTTTGGACCTACTTCGAACATCCTAAAAAAGAAAATGTACATTTAGTAAAACTAATAAAATTTTTGTATCCCTTCTATGCTAGTAAAATCAACCATAATAACCACCATACAGTAAACTTAAGAGTCTTTACCAAAATCAAAAGCCATGCTTTCCAAGTTGAGCAGTTAGACTGGTTTAAGTTATAAACTAATTTGTAAGACAATTATAAAAAAGGTAAATATTTTAAGATTGTACACCTAACTCCATACTGAATAAACAGGTAAATATTACAGTCAATATACCTATTATATCCAGTTACCAAGTCCTGTGAATTTTCTCTCAGTTTCCAGAGTTATCTACTGATCTCTCACAACCCTAGGTCCAGTACAGTCTTTTGCCTACACCACTACATATCTATACTTCCCTCCTTCTTGAATGGTCTCCCTACATCCACACCTGCTTTCCCCAATCCATTCCTCAATCAGTAGCCAAAGTCATGTTAGAACTTAAACTACAACATACTCCCTTGTGTAAAATCCTTCAGGGGTTTTGTTCTGAGGATAAGGGCCAGAATCCTATCATAGCCTCTGGTTCCCCCATGTCGACTGTAACACCTACAGAGATCTCACCATAGAAAAGCTTGACATGTATTTATGGTTACAGCAGGAGGATGAGTCGTCAAATATATGTGGTTTTTGACCTTACTAGGATAATCTGTTACTTTCCTCAAGTAAATGGGAAATGGCTACTTATGTAACTTTAATAAATTTTATTTTTAAAATTCAGTTTCCTCAATACATTAGAAAACCTCCTATATCAACACAACACACACGGCGCACAACAAATAAACACTTCGTGTATCAACAAAAAGGGCAGGTTTGATATATACAAAACCCTATTTAAATTGTGATAATTACTGAAGGAAAAGTGTAAAAGTCTTAAACCTAAAAACCTGGAAAAATAACCTCAAAGGAAGATAACTAATACTTACAGAGGCTCGATTTGTTGTTTTCAATAAAACAGCTAACAAACAACAAGTTTTTGTAAAAATGCTTCCACCCTTGTCTGGGACTTTGTCACCAGGCTTTTCTCGGTACATTTGCAAAAGGTCCAGCAGTGTATCTACGCAATTTTCTGCATCATAAACTGCTGCAGTAGTTTTCTCGTACTTGAAGAGAACAGAGTGAAAGCAAACGTTATAACAAACACATGTTAGCCTTAGAAACAGCCCAAGCAAAAAGAAAGCTTAGGGCCAACTTTTTGGACTACCTACAGCAAGTGCAAAGGACTTGGTGAAATGACTTCATGATATTACTATCATTTCTGGATCCATTTTACATGCATATCTGCATTTTAATTGTTTTCTTCCCAATCGACTTTAAAGTTCCACAAAATATGAATCAAATCTAAAATCTTTGAACATGAACACCCTGAAGTAAATAAAAAGCTTAATGACAAGGTAATTTTACTGAGAACCTTGCAGGAAAAAGATAACTTCTCTGTGGTAGTTAATTGCAGGGTAAAATAATGATAAAGACTAAGATTGAGATATATTTTTCCTGCCTCAAATACCTAATTGTATCACTAGATTCATATTGAAATTCGCATGGGAACAAATAATGCTAATGCTACTAAGATACAAATAACAATAAAACAATATTAACAGTTAACATTTATTTTATATACGAAGCACATTATATATATTGATTCATTTCATTCTCACAATAACATTATGAGGTGGATACTATTACTATACCCATTTTGCAGTTAAAGAAAGTAAAGCACAGAGAGGCTAAGTAACCTATAATAAGCTGCAGAGCTATGATTCGAACCCAGGCAGTCTGGCATCAGTCTGTGTTCTCAACCACCACTTCTCAGTAAGAAAATAATCAGGTAAAGTGTTCTAAGTTGCGGCTAAGGGGTTGGATGGGGAAGATAAATTTGTCATCTCAGTATTTTTGACTGCATGCATTACGGTTTAGTACCGATATCTGCCATCGGTCCAAAGCCAAAAAGCTTAAATGCTAATACCTATATAGAGTCTTACATACAGGGTAACTAAGTGATGGCAGTATCTTAATCACGTTTTGCCAGACATGATTATAAGAGGTTCTATTGTTTTGGTACAATGCAGTGGGATAAGAAAACCAGCTCTAGAGGTGGACACAAACGGATCTGAATTCAGCTCTACCAGTTACCAAGCTCAAGTGTTCAGGCAGGAGATCTAACTTCTATAAGAATTATTATTCCTTCTCTACAAAATCGGAATAACAACATGAACTGCCTGAGAGGATTATTGTAAGAAAAATTAAATGATGCATGAAAAACACTAGCATGTAGGAGGTACTCAATAAATGTTAGTAATCACTGTTATTAATATCATAAAGACAGAAGAAATAAAATCATAAAAAATTAGTTTTTCCTATGTACAATTATGTTAACAGAATAAACATTTTTCCCCCTAAGACTCTTGCACATAAATGAATTCTAACTGGGCGATCTCAGTTCTAGTGGTGAGCAAGCATGAACTTAATTTGCTGGGTCAGATTTCTTGACCAATGAACAATTCATTATTAAAATGGAAAACTACCTTAGCGACATTAAGCAAGACTTGTACAGCATATCTGATGACTTCCATACAAGGAACGCTGCGATTACAACTTCGGATCAAAACAAATATTTTAGAAACTGCTCCACTCTGGGCCATGTTCTCACAACAAAGAGGAGACAATCTAGTAACTACCTCTGAAAGGAGGAAAGAGAGAGAGATAAATTCACAGCAACAAAATGAAGTTTCAGCAAATACTGTATTATAACATTCCTTGTACACTCAAAGGTAAAAATGCATTTCTAACCCTATACGAGATACCATTAAGACAAACTCACCTAGGTGTTTTAAAGCCTCAAGAATAGCAGACAGGTGCTTGTAGGTCAAAAGATAATGAAGTGCAAGTGCAGTTCTTTTGTAGAGTTTGTTTTCTTCTCGAATCTCCCTGTTCACAAGTTGAAGACTTAGTCGTATAGCTTTAATTTTTGTACAATCGTTTTTCTTCCTCCAAGAGTACCCTCTCCATAATGCCTTAAAGAGACAAACAGCAATTTTAAGATTACAACCCAGGATGTTTTGAACTTACATCTACATCTATTTCTACAAAATAAGTTTTTTCAGTAAATTTATAGGATATAAACAGACACTTGGCAAATAAAACCTCAACTCATGTTCTAATAAATAGCTAAACCAATTTTTCTGAAAAGAAGTATATATAATATTCCTGTATATAACCTGAAGCATCATTCATTGACCAAAGGTATCTAAATCTATACAAAATGCTAAAATACTTTTTCATTTCAATCCTAAATGTCTCTAGGGAAATTTGAAAATAAAGGGCTTAACAATGATACAGTATTTATGAGTTATTCAACTGGCAAAACTCAGCGTTTTAAAATGTATGTGACTGTGTTTTTAAAATGTTAGCTATCGTGTAGGTGAATTATAAACCAAAGTCTGGAGCTAACATCATTATTTCCAGTTACCTGAATTTTACTGATTCCATTGTTAAATTTTTCCTGTTTTTTACGGAGGAGAAAACGGCGTACTGCTTTCTGTATTACTGATGCAGCCCTATTTTGCTGGCTCATACATTCTTGAACTTCATGCTGACTTTTGACGATGCTATGATATTTCTGAGCAAACCTCTTCTGCTGTAATTTTGTTCGAAACCATCTCTGTTTAAACATACAGAGTTTTTCTTTACTTCAGGTTTTTAAAATAAATAAATATATATACAGACACATACAAACGAAATAAACAGAACATTATATTGAAATATCTTTCAACCCTCCCCAGTGGCATTACTTCTCCACTCCACTTGGTGCAAATCTCCATTCCACTTGGTGCACACTCATTGGGTATGTGTGTGAATTTAACCCTGTACAACATAGCTTTCATTTCACAACTTCTATAAATTCTATCAAGCTGTATGTCATTCTGCAATTTGTTTTCTCACTCAATATTTTACATGTAAGTATATGTTAATGTATATATACAGAATTCTTATCCAGAATTCATAAGGAACTCCTATAAATCATAAGAAAAAAAGAACTTCCAAAAGAGAAAAGGGCAAAGTATATTTAAAAAAAAAAACCCTACACACATACATTAAGAAAAAGCACACAATACACAGGTAATAATTTGAATATCCAACACATGAAACGTTTTTTAGAACTGCTAGCAATCAAAGGAAATCCAAAGCAAAAATGAGATGCAATTTGCCATTCATCAAAATAGCAAAAATCAGAGTCTTTAACGCTATGTGTTGGCAAGAATGGAAAGAAACCCTCCGACTTTGCTACGAGTATAAGTGAGTACAAATATTTCAGAAATAATTCCTAGCGTTATTCCTGTGCCTTAAAACATCAACCTATTTCTAACCCATCAATCCATCCTAAATACGTCATTCTATAAAGCAAAAGTTACATATTATACGACCTTAGTGTATTTGGAAATTATTTATTAAAATAGAAAATTTATAAAAAAAATTATACCATATAGTTTTACTGTAAAGGAAAAGCTAACCTGAATACAGATGACTGAATTAACCTGCTTGTTAGCATTCTTCACAGCCATGTGAAGTTTATATGCTCTTTGAATTCTAAGAGCAGACAGGTGGTAATACGCAGCTGCTGTGAAGTGAAGAAGCCTAATTTTGGTTTTCTGTTCTAAAATCTAAAAGAGAAATAAAATATTAACCAAATAGTTGACTTTTAAGACAACTGATCAATGTTTACTTTTGTATATCTTCAATACCAAATTATATAAATTAGCAATAATAGGTTAACTTTTAATTATTAATATTATTTACATTGTAACTCAAAGTGATTATAATTCTTTACTGTACCATATTTCCACATGTGTCATCCCTAACTCAGGGTATAAAAAGCAAAATTATATTTTGGGCACTATACTAAAGAACAGATTAATTTAACTAGACTACACAAAAACAGCTAATTAAAGCTTCGAATGTACTATAATGAGAGAAGTATATGAATACTAAACTCAAAACAAATTACAGTATTCTAAGCAGAACTGCCGGAGATGGTCACAGTAAGACAAAATTATTCGAATCGGTTTCTCCAGTTATTAGGCAGTCTTGCACAAATCTAGCACAAGTCTCCTGTAACAGAACCTCTCGATAGTGGCCTTTAGACTTCCAATTCATATTTAATGAACACAATATAAAAGATTTCCTTTTTCATTTCAAATTTAATTATTTTGTCTTTGCCAGTGCTTCATATTTTGGATGCCAAAACATCATGACCTCATTCGGAGGGATTCTCTCTTCCTGAAGATGTGGAAGTTACCGCAGGAATGGTAGCTCACAAACCTCAAGGAGGTGCTGGGTGGTAGCAAATGGCTACCTGAATCACAAGCTCCTTCACGTGGGGAGCTCTTCCCTCACTCTTCTTTCAGTTCCTTTGTTAAGATTCCTTGCAAGAGAAACTTTAGTGGGCGTTCTTGGGGAGCATCTATGAGAAACAGGCTCATAGAACAAAAATCTATAGCAGCCAGTGATCTTGTTACATGGCTCTGCAGAAGCTGAATAAATTCGAGTTAATGGTTATATTAGCTCTGAAATTATTTTCCAAAATCTAAACTTTCTTTTTTTTTTTTTTTTTAAAGATTTTATTTATTTATTTGACAGAGATAGTGACAGCCAGCGAGAGAGGGAACACAAGCAGGGGGAGTGGGAGAGGAAGAAGCAGGCTCACAGCAGAAGAGCCTGATGTGGGGCTCGATCCCATAACGCCGGGATCACGCCCTGAGCCGAAGGCAGACGCTCAACCGCTGTGCCACCCAGGCGCCCCCAAAATCTAAACTTTCTTAACACAATTTAACATCAAATACTTTCATTTCATACGAGTGAGATATTCTACTTAAAAATACTTACTCTTTTTCTTACTAACCAACCACGGACTAGTGCTTGCAGAACAACTGTAGATTTTTTTAATTCTAAATATTTTATTCTTTCACACTTCCCGACCTTCCTGGCTCGTATATATCTCTGTATGGTCAAAGCGGCAGACTTTTGCTGAAGAAAGACCTGCCTTCCTTTGTATCTCCTAAAATTTGCTTGGATCAAACGAGCAGCTCGATGTCTCTAGAAGGAAAAATGTGCAAGTGACATTAATAGAAAGGTTTAATAATTTCAACCCACTGGAGGTTTTTTAATTTCTCAGTGTCAAATGAGATGGTATAATTGTGAATTTTCGTCACCTTTTTAGCTTCAGAATGTCATATTTCATATACAAGAAAAGGTGATGGTGTATAATTTCTAAACCTATATGGGTCTACAGCTAAAGTTTTTATGAAGGTGCAAGCCAAGGTCATAGATATCTGGTGCTCTTTCCCTCTCGTCTTCTTCATACCTCTCATTGTGAGGGAGAAAAGGACTAATATTACCATGGGACAAATACATTTAATAAAAATGCTAGCAATACAAAGAACAGAATGGGCATTGTAAACAGCTACCAGGGAAGCTATCTGTTGCTTCAAGAGCCATAGAGTATATCTTAGAAACAGCACATCTTAGATTTTTCAATTGTATAACATCTTGACAACCAAATTCTAAGACACCTGGAGAAGTATATAAATTAAAATGGAAACTAGATTTTCTTTAAAACATAGATTCCCCCGCCAAATGGCTGAATGACCTTGGGCAAGTCACTTCACCTCTCTAGACCTCAGTTTCCTCATTTGTAAAATAGGTATGCTAATAATAACTATTTCAGAGAGCGATTATGAGGATCAAGTTAGTAAATATACACTAATAGGTATAATAATAATGGCTATATAATAATAGTGACTATTACACGAATGTTGAAATTTATAAGTAGAATTTTAGTTTTGATTTCTTTAATAAAAGGTTATAGGTACTACAGCTATTTTAACCTTTGATGTTAAATATTTTTAATAGATCACCAACTGTAGCTTAAAGAATATATTATTAAGTGTTTGACTTACAGTAGACAAAATATGCTACATCTATTAGGACTTTCTCCAAATAAATTATTTACTCTAAAATTAGTTACTTCAAACTTGGATTTGAGAATATTTTGTAAATGTAAATATACAAACAAAAGTATTCATAAAAAGCATTTTTATGAGTGAATACAATTTTTAATCAACTGCAATGGTATGTTTAAAATGTATAGTTAAGAAAAAACAATGTTTGTTTCCTAAAATAGTTCTTCGCAAATGAGATATTTTTTTTCCTTCTGCACCTACTTTCATCATTAGGAAGTGTTCACGAGCTATTCTTCCAGCAAGTGTAGCTCTCCATTTTCTCTGAATGATAATTGTTGACGCTCTCACATTCAGAAACCTAAAAAGTAGTTATTGGAAAGCAATTACAAATTTCTTTAATCTACTCAATCAGTATTTATTGTACTACCACCCCTGCCCCTGTTAAATACTAGAGAAAGAAAATATAAGAAAGATAATGAGAATAAAAGGAAGTGGAAAGTATAATTTATATTTAAATTGTAGCAATCAGAATTCTATACATACACATACACACACCCTGAAGACACAAAGAAAAAAAAGTTTTGCAATTGGCAATATTGGCAATATTCCAGTGTCAAGAAATATGAATTTCTAGAATGAGAAAGAATTCTGAACAGGATAAAAAAAAGTACAATTATCCAGACCTAGACAAAGCTTAGATAAAGGGGGTGCTGGTAGAAATAATGGCAGAGTATAAAATCTGAGTCCATGTTGCAAGTGAGTCATTGAACAGACAGAAGGGGGTCACAAAGAGAACTTGAGAGATTAGAAAAGCATCAGGCAAATGAGAAATGGACACTTGTTTGAAAGGAAAGCTATAGGCATCATGCAAGTATCTGAGAAGAAATATTCTTTAAGTAGAACTGGAGAAAAAGAAAGTGAGGGCCAGAGATTAAACTTTAGGTGTCAATATGGTGGTAATACATAAAAATTGAGCATGGATTTAACTTACATCATGTTGCCACA
Organism: Ursus maritimus; assembly: GCF_017311325.1. Classification (NCBI taxonomy): domain Eukaryota; kingdom Metazoa; phylum Chordata; class Mammalia; order Carnivora; family Ursidae; genus Ursus; species Ursus maritimus. The sequence goes on from NW_024424452.1 coordinate 97,287,768, forward strand.
TTTCTTAGAAAATAAAGCTGAACATTAATGAGAAAAATTCAACATTTTGAAACAGGAAACTTAGATACTGGTCCTTAATAGCGGATAGCAGCACCTGTATCTTTATATGGTAAGCCCTGAGCATCCACCCATGGAATCTATAACTCTTCTAAGAAGAACTCTTCTTGTGTGTTCTCCTAAAACAATCTTTAAAACCACCAATGATACAATAATTCATCAATTCTGGTAACTGAAGAAAAATTCTTACGCTATGAAATAAAAAATAATATTGATAATCTGGTAAGAGCTTTAGAAAAGGTGTTTCAAAGAAATGAACAAGGAATAGGAAAATACAATGAATATAAATAAGTTGGTAATCAGGTCTTCATCATTAAAGTAAAAGAGTGTGGGGGCTAAGTTAAAAAAAAAAAAAGAAAAGAAAAATGAGTGAGAAAACAATTTTGCCAGTAGCTAAATTGACAAGCAAAATGGGCCAATGCATTAATAAGAAAACCAAGATTTTACTGGATTATTTTATTCACTTCCCCTTACCCTCATCCCCATGAAACCAAATCAACTTTAAGTACTTTTTACTGAATTATATCAAGGCTCTATCTCAAAAAATAAGGCAGTCTTAGAGATATACTTTGTTTCATTAGTGGAGCTAACACCAACAAAACAAACCATACAAGTTAGGCATAGCAAATATTTAAAAGAAAAATCAATAAGCAGTATTATTATTATATAAAGACTTGGCTACCACACACACATATTCCCCCCCCCCCCCCAGCTGTCATTTATTACCGTGTTCTCTCCTGTTTGGTACAGAAGCAACCTTGAATGATCTTAACAGTTTTTAGTACAGCTAGATATTCTTTACGTGCTTTCCAATACCTATACCAGGCTTGAATCTTGCAGGCAGCTTTCACTTTATGTAAATATTTCCTGGCATTATAGCTCCTCCACACAGCCTATTAAACACATAAGTATAACAAATACGCAATGAGATATATTTTCTTGTAAACCGAAAGAAAATCAATATTAAAGACAGCTAGCGTAAGGTTAAGTAGACAAAAATCAATTGCAGAAATACAGTCATACGATGACTCTTCTTTCGATCAGGCTCATTCATTCCTGACACCTACGAGCCCTCTGAAAACAGTGGGGCTAACCGTAGTGAATGCCTACATGTACTTGATCACACGTAACCTGTGGCTGGCTGAGAGCTAAGACTAATATAACCCTCACAAATACTTCTAAATTGTAATATGATGTCTGAAAAGCCAGATATGTGCATTGTCCTATCTCAATCCATTTGGAAGAACAGAAGGAAAAGGGACACACTGACTACTCTACTTCCTGGGAAGGAACAGGAATCCTTCCCACCTCCCACCCTGCCTCCCTCACATATATCCTGGGTTTTGTGTCCAGGCTGCAGCAAACTCCTGAGAGCAACTCTCTATCAGGGAACCATCAGTTTTTCCAATTTCTGCGACCTTGAGGCTGACTAAATGTTTAAGTGACAGTACGACTTATTAAGCTCTTAGCACTGTACTAAGCACTGTAGGTCCTTACAATACCATAGGTAGATAATATCATTATCTAATTTAGAGATGAGTAAATCAAGAGAAATTGAGTAACTTGTTGCACAGGTAATACGTGGAAAAGGTATCTTATTTATTCTCTATAAATATCTCGTGAGATGAGTAAGACCCTTATTTTACAGAACAGAAACTGATGTTGAGGAAGGAGAGACCTATTATACTGCGTATCCAGAAGGCAACAGAGGCAAGATCTGAACCCAGGTCTGACTCCAAAACACCTAAAACAAATACTGCAGCTGCGCCTTACATGGGGATCAGGATCCAAAGTCAGCTGCCATGCAAAAAATACATAATGTCAAAATTACTCTTGTGATGTCCTTAACTTACTCAAAGTATATCATATGTGGTTTCTAGGTAAACAAATCTGAATACCAACATACTGGTATTCACACTGGGAGCCAGGTGTCAGTATTTCTAAAAATTCCAAGTGATTCCCATGTGCACTAAAATTTGAGACCACTGATTATATGTTAAAAACAAGATGTGTAAAATATAATTTTTAAATTTAATTATATACAAGAAAAATAGCCAAAATTTCCTAAGATTGTTATTTTGGCTTTTCTGTCATTTCAGTTGAATATAACCCTAACTAATACATCCAATTAACATATTTCAACCATTAACTTCTTGGCAGCATTTGGAACTTGAGCGTTCTTTTCTTCCTCCCTTACTCCTTGGTTTCTTGATACCATAAAATCTTTTAGTTTTTCTTCTTTATTCTTACTACTATGTTTTGGCTTCTCCTCTCAGTATTCTCAAATGTTGACATTCTTCAGGGTTGAGTCCCAGGCAGCCTCTCTTCTTTTACCCATTTTCTACATTACCTCTGGGTGATCCCATCACTCCCACGACTTCAATTATCACATGTATGCCGATAATGTAGAAGTCAAATTTGAAATCCGTACTTCTCTCCAAACTCCAGACAAACACAGCCAACTGCCTTGCTAGACATCTCAACTGAGACATCTGTTAGGTACTTCAACTTCATCACGTACCCCAAACTGAACTCATCGTCAATCTCCCAATCTGCTCCTCTCCCTGCTCCCTATGTCAGTGAATGGTAACATCTGCTGAGTTACTTAAGCCATACGCATGGCTTGGATGCTTGTTTACACTCTATATAACGCAAATCCTACCCCTTCCACTCAAACCAGTCCTCACAATCCCACTGTCACTACACTTTACTAAACCATCTTGCACCTGACCTAATGCCAATAGTCTCCTGGCTGGTCTCCCTGCTGCCCTTCCAGTCCCTCTTTCACATTCCTGCCAGAGTAATTTTTTAAAAATAAAAAAACAATTCTGGTTTTCTCCTTTTTAAATTCTTCTAGAACTTCTTTTAATCCAGTAGTAAAGACTAATCTTGTGTCTGTCTTACAAAGCTATGCACTATCTCACTCCCTCTATTGCCAACCTGATCTCATATCATCTTTTATTACTGCACCACACACACACACTCCCTCTCTCATTTTTGAACTCTGTGTTATCTCCTATAGCTGGATACATTGGATACATTTTATTGGGCTATTTTTAATTCATCCTTTGGCTTAACATCTCAACGTAAATGCCACTTGTCCTAGGAAGTCTTTTCTGACCACTGGGACTAACTTTAGGTTTCCCTTCTTAATGTTCCCAGCAACATAAACTTCTCATTTTGTTTTATAATTAAGCTTCCTTGCTCAATTAAATGCTTTAAGGACAGCAACTAAGTATATCTCTCTATGCCAATCAACCATGATAGCATTTAGCATATTGCCAGTACTGGATATTTGCTGAATGAAAACAGTATATCTAAGTTTAACAGCAAACCAACAAGGTACCTACATATCACACCAAGGTTCAAAGCCCAGGTTATGAACAGGGAGAAAAATAAACTGCTGAAGTACCTACATTCAATTCCTGGATCTGCCTCCCCTCTGCAACATTAGCAAGTTATTTAAATTTTCTCAGTTCCTTCACATTTCAAGTGATAATACTCAACGCTTTTCACCCACTGATAAATAAGTATGTGTGTGAGAAATGCAGATATTTTTGTTATATAGAAAATATGTATTTTATGTATAACAGTAATAATATAATGAAAAAATTACATAAAATTGCTTTAGAAATCAAAAGTGCTAAATACACATGTCTGTCTAGCTTAAGTGGTCTCATTAACAGATCGGTAGAGGAATAAAGTTATACCATTTGGCTTAAATTTTGCCAAATCTCAATTTACCTTAGCTTAAACTTCTCACTTAAATTTTTTTTTTTACTCAGTACTCTCATTTATCAAACTGTATTCTCAAAATTAACACCTATCGAAACGCATCAAGCATAGAGTGATCATGTTCAGAAGAATCCCAGTTCTGTGCTGTATTAGCTGAATTATTATTAGTGCCCTTTTCCCACTCTCAAAAATGTTCTGTTTTGGAAGATAAATGAAATGGCCACATAAATGAAGTATTATTCTTCAAGACCTGCTTATGTTAATTTTACAAATTCTAACAAATATTGGTTAAAGAAAGAATGTAGGCTTTACATTTAAATGTATAAGTACCTGGATTTTTATGGTGCTATCTTTAATTTTCTGAAACTTCCGTTTCTGTATAAAGCCTCTTGTTCTAGCTTGAATAATGATAACGCTGCTCCTCATTTGTAAATACACTTGTCTTTGATGTTGTGCGGACAAAAAGGCTCTGTGGTGATTTTGTAAAACCACTGCTGCTTTCCTATACGCTAAGAACTGCCTTCTTGTTTGCCACGTCCTGAAATACTGCTGGACGGTCACAGCGGCTCTTTTCTGCTGAACAAACCTTCTCCGATACACAGCCATCTGAAGGAAGGACTGAATTCGTAGGGCAGCACGCCTCTGCGTTTCCCAAGTTCTTGTGACCATTTCACAGAAAGCTTTTTGAGTCGTTACTGCAGCCTCTCTTTGAGGATACTCTGCCCCCTGTGAACAAGCCACCAGAGCAGCTCTATGCCGCTTCGGAATCCTAAGCGCCGCGCTGGGAACAGCTCCACGCGGGGTGTCCGCTCTGCGAGGGCAGAACGCAGATTGCTTAGCAATGGCTGCCCTGTGTGCCTCCGACAGGTTTCTCAGCTTCTGTCGGACTCTCATGCCCCTAAAAGCAGCCTGAATAATGAGGACCGATTTCTGAACTGCTAAAAATTTTTTTCCTTCCGTTTTTGCTCTGACATGTGACTTATAGTAATTCTGTATAACAACGACGGCAGTTTTCTTTGCTTGGTAATCACGTTTGGCCCTGTGCATTCGGTAGACTGACTGAATTAATGTGGCAGCCAGGTGCCTATGTTGGATTTCCCTTCGTACCTTCAAGCCCCTGGATGAAGACTGTACACAAATGAGTGCTTGGGTGCGCGCTGCAGTTAGTGCTCTGTATCGTCTTTGAACAAAAACTACTTTTGCTCTCAAGTGGAGATAATGCTTCCTTATTTTGGAGGCTTTAAAATGCTTCTGAATAATAGTGGCAGCCTGATGCTGTCCCTCAATCTGTTTCCTTATGATCATGTCCTGGAAATCTGCCTCAATACAGGTTGCTGCTGTCCTGAGGGCATCGTGTTGAAGAGCTTTCTTTTTATTTGCTCTATATCTTTCTTGTATTACTTTTGTAGCCCACTGAATCTTTTGGTAAAAAAGATACTGCCTATACATTCTATATGTGCTCTGTATTATGATAGCAGCTCTCTGTTTTTCCCTTAAAAGCTGTCTTGCTTTCATTCCCTTATATGCGGCCTGAATGACCAAAGCAGAATGTCTTTGTCGGACATAGTTTTCTCTTTGCAGTTTCGCAGCCCTGTACGTTCGGTAATGTTGCTGAATTAGAATTGAGGCACGTTTCCAAGTCTGAAATGTAACGTATGTTCTGTGCATTCTGTAAGTGGCCTGGATGAGAACTGCAGCCCGGTGCATCTCCTGTAACTTCTTCTTTGCCACCAGCCTTCGGTAAGATGACTGGATTGTAATGGCTGCCTTTTGTAATTTCAAGAATTGGTACAAGTGATGTTTGGCACAAATGGTGGCCCGATATTTCCTCTGAACGAAAATAGCAGCTTTTTTGAGGGAAATGAATCTTTTCCTCATCACTGAAGATCTAAACCTGCTTTGAATAAGGGTTGCAGAGGAATGCATATTTTTCAAATGTGCTCTAGCTTTCATCCCCCTAAAAGCAGCCTGAATGATCAGAGCAGAATGTTTCTGTCGGAGATAACGTTGTCTCTGTAGCTTTGCAGCCCTGTGTGCTCGGTATTGCTGCTGGATTATGACTGAGGCATGTTGCAAGGCCTGGTACCTCGCATTTGCTCTGTGCATTCTGAAAGCTGCCTGGATGACAGTAGCAGCCCTGTGCCTCTCTTGCATCTTCTTCCTTACCATCCATCCTCTGTATGATGACTGGATTTTAATGACTGCCTTTTGTAACTGTACAAATTGCTGGAAGTAATGCTTTGCACAAACAGTTGCACGGTATTTTCTCTGAACCCAAAGAACAGTTTTCCTGAGAGACAGGAATCTTCTTCTCATCCTGAGAGTTCTAAATCTCCTCTGAATAAGCGTTGCGGCTAAATGCATAATTTTTAAGTGTTGTCTAGCTTTCATCCCCCTAAAACCAGCCTGAATGCGTATGACAGAATGCCTCAATTTGTTATACCTTTGAAACTGTGCCTTTCTTTCCTTCACTGCCCGGTACCTCTGCTGTACTGTTTTTGTTACCTTTTTCAACTTACTAAAATAGGCTTGCTCTCTGTGTCTTCTATAATACGACTGAATGAGTGTGGCTGCACTTTGCATCTTTCTCAGAGTCTGTCTAACTCTTCTTCCTCTAAAACTTGCCTGAAGAACAGTAATAGCTTTCAAAATTGTCAAGTACCTTGCACGCTGAATTTTACCTTGGCAATATGCTCTGTACCTTACCTGAATTATGACAGCTGCTGTTCTCATTTTATGATATCTCAGTTTTGCTTGATGCATTTTAAACATGGCTTGAATAATAGTGGCTGCCATGTGCATGTGTTGGATTTGTCTTCTTACTCTAATACCTCTATAAACAGCTTGAATTTTAACTGCTGTCTTCTTTAAATTAAGGTATTCCTTACGTTGATGGCTTGCAATTTTCATATCTCGATACCATCTCTGAATTATAACAGCTGAAGCTCGGCAGGTTGCATAGTTTTTTTTGGTTTTGTAAGCTCTATATGCGGACTGTATAGTGACTGCTGCTTTGTTGCACTCCTTTATTTTTTTTCTTACTCTCATACTTCGGTAAGCGGACTGTAAAATGACTGTAGCTGCTTTGGTTTTCAAGTACAACCGACGCTGTTTCCTTCCAACACTGTAAGCCCTATAATACATTTGAATCAGACAAGCAGCTTTTTTCATGATTTCCCACTTCTTTTGTTGCACATACATTCTATAGTATGACTGTATGATGACAGCACATTCATGTTGCTTTCGAATCTGCCTTCTCACTATTTTTCCCTTCCATGTAGACTGAAGCATCAGTGCTGCCTTACGGAGTTCAATGTACTCCATACATCGCTTCCTTCCTGCAGTCCACGCTCTCAGATGCTGCTGGATGGCTAATGCTGCTGTTTTTAACAATCTAAACTGTTTCCGGGCTTTGGCCATTCTAAAAGCAGACTGAATCCTCACTGCAGCTTGACGTTCCCTTTTGATCTGCTTTCGAACTTTCCAGCCACGATAAGCAGATTGGAGAGAAATCACAGCTGCCTTGGTCTTTAAAAATTGCATTCTAATACCACGAACAGTCCTGTATGTCCTGTACCATCTCTGAATCTTGATAGCAGACTGAAGCACATATTGATATTTCTTCCTTTTACTATAGCCTCTAAAAGCAGTTTGAATTTTAAGAGCAGCTATGGATTGTTGCTTGATCAGCTGGCGTACTTTATAACCTCTGCAAGCTGCCTGCAAACAAGTAACTGCTCTTTTGATTTGTAAGAAGTTCTTCCTCTGATTGATCTGTGCTTTGTATGCATGATAGTAATTCTGAATGACAACAGTTGCTTTATAAATTTCCAGGTAGCGCCGCCGGGTCTTTCTCATTCTGAAGTAAGACTGTAGTGAGATAGCAGCTTGTCTTTGCAAGCGCATCTGCTTTCGAACCAGGTGACCTCTAACAGAAGCTTGCAGTTTGATGCAGGATTCCCGCATCTGCATGTATTCTTGTCTCTTTCGTGTGGCCATTTTTGTGGACCGGTACTGTTGCTGGATAAACAGTGTTGCTGCCCGCAAATGTAAATATTGTTTATGAGTTTGTTTCATCCTGACAATTGCCTGTAACTTTACTGTAGCACTTTTTAGTCTCAGAAATTTTTTTCTGGAAATATAAGCTCTGTAACATGATTGAATTTTTATAATGGATGTGAGGATATGAATAAACTTTTTCCTGGCTTGCATCCCTCTATATGCAGATTGCAGAACAATGACAGCAGAACGTGTTTTCTGGTAAGATGCTAGAACTTTCTTTGCTGAAACATAAGCTCGAAAATGAATCTGAATTACCAGGGCAGCTTTCTTTATCTTCTTATATTTCTGTAATTGTTGATGTTTTCTTACTTGTGCCTGCAATTTGGTAGTAATTTTCTTAAGGTTTAGAAATCGAAATCTCTCTTGTTTCATCCTCCAGTAGGACTGAAAAACACAAGCAGCTCTGGTTTGTCTGTGTAGATTGCGAGCTCTCATCCTCCTGAAAGCAGCCTGTAGCCGAATGGCCGCAGCCCGTTTCTGCAAATAGTTGGTACGCTCAATCTTTCCTTTCAGATATGCTTTGTAATACTTTTGAATGGTCAGTATAGCCTCTTTTTTTCTTTTATATAACTTTTGGGCTTGAAGGCACCGGAATCTTGTCTGAATGATAACAACACAAGATCTAATGTGAATATATTTCTGTAATTCTTTGTGCATTCTATACCATGATTGTATGACAACAGCAGATTTTTCTTCTTTAGCTCGTTTCCTGCCATGCCATTGTCTAAAAGCTCTTTGCAATATTATTGTAGCTTTTATTTGTAATTGCATTTTACGTTGCTTCCATCTTCTGAACATAGATTGGATTATGAGACATGATGACTTTAGCATCTCATATCTCTGTTGATCATGTTTTCTTCTTAAATAAGCACGCCAATGTCTCTGAACTGTAACCGCAGCCCAAAGATATCGTTTGTAAGAAGTAACAGCAATTTTCATTCTTATCCTAGATTGCAGGATGATTGAATAATATCTCAATTGCAGAAATTGTTTTCTAGTGGAATATCTTCTCCAATACTTCTGAAAAAGGTAAGAAAGGACACCAAGTAAAACACATAACTTTCTATACTTAACACCTCTGCAAACATTAATTTTTCTAACCTTTTGCTTAAAAATAAACATGTTAAATTAAAAAAATATTATTTTTGGAAAATACTTGTCTCTTTTATTTGTAGTTTAGTTTCTATATTGATATAGCTATAGCCAATTCAAAAATCTCTGTCTCAATCCTAGTGGTATTTATATTGCATTTGTATTCCAGAGACAAAAGAAATATAAAGCAAGTTTATATTCTAATAGAATAACATATAAGAAAATAGTCAAAATAAAGCTATAGTAATATTCTGCTATCTATTGATTCTAAGTTAATTTCCTATGAATATATCTTTGGATTTTGTATTTTCCCCTTAATATCAAGGCTGCTAAACTATCATGTAATGATTAGAAACTATTTATGTGAGGGATCCTATAGGTCCAATAATATAAACAGAGGAATCTGAGAAACAAGTGAGGCAGATCATTCTTAGGCATTTTTTTCATTAAGATTTAAATTACTGCTTCTTCTTCGGTTTAGGAATTATAGACACACAGTCAAAAAGTAGAATTCTGAAAAGATAAGAGAAGTGATAAACCATTTATCTCTTGAATAGCCAAGGGTGCTTTCTTCCCATACCACCCACATTCCCTAACTCCTTCGTTAGGGCAAGACTAGGGGGAGAATTCCCTATTGCAGCTTACTTTCCCTTACATAAGTAAAACAGCTTAGGGGCTAGGTATTTCTGTCCCCTAGAGCACTATACCCATTTGTTATGCACCTGTGCCTGGTCCAAGCACACCTATTCATGGGAGAGGAGAGTTAGGAACCCTCTACGTTTTTCCCAACAGATATTGCCTTATTCCTTTAATATGTGTCGATTGTGGTTTTGCTCCTACTCTTCAGCCTGATAAGAAATAATGAGTATACCACATTACTATGAAGAGACGCATACATAATTAAAACATTTATCCAACTACATTTAAGCATATTAATGCAAAATGGCGTCAAAAACTGTAAGCTTGATGCAAGCTGCCTTTTATTAAGCTGCCTCAAAAAGGTAGGGAAAAGTAAAGCAGATGCTATTCAGAATTGCAGTTGCCATTTCTTCTTTTATGCCCTCTAGATGGTTGTTTGTGAAACCTACAAATCCAAAAAGTAAAGGGTCAGTGTGGATAGCTTATTTTACACTTTGATAACCATTTCTTCTGAATACTGTTACCAGTCTCTGTCACTGAAATGTTAATCAGTGTTGATATGGATCATGGAAGATAAGTTCAACACCTCTCATCGCAGGAGAGATTTAGTAGCACTGCCATGTGTCTATCGAAACTAAGTAGCTTTTACTAAAGAGCATTACATATAATTTTCTTACTTAATTCTCACAAAAACACAGTCAGTTAGCATTCTTTGATCATCTAAAGAAAAGAAAACTTACGATGCAAATTTTTTCCAAAATACCAAGAGTTGATACTGGGGCCTAGATTTTAGCATCAAATAAGGTGCTCTTTTTTTCTCCACCATAGATATCTGTGGTAGGTTGCTTTCATAGCTCCAATTCTTCATTTCTCCCTATCTCCACAACCTTTGCCATATTTTGTACTTCCTCTTACTAAAGATACGAGTCTCTGCTTGATCTCGGCTAGGGTAGTCACAGAAAGAACACAGCATACCAGTGAAACCAAAGGTTTAGCTTTCTGGCCACAGAACGAAACAGAGCAGACCTAAAAACACCTGGAGAGTCCTAGGGAGATTGAAGAGAAGGGATAGCTCAGGAAAGCAATCCCTTAATGTTATGAATTTTGGGGTTCACCATTAAGCTGTGTACATGTGGGTCTGACAGCAGACTAGCCTTTGAGTACTGAATTAAGAAACACATCACCACCTAGACCCCAGACTGGCACTCAATGATATACACATGGGACTGATACAGATATCACTGTAAATGCTTTAAAAAAGGAACTGATGTTGAAGCCATACCCATAGAAAGCTGATAAGAACTTGGGGCCTGAACCCAACAAGGCAGATCACCTCATAAAACTAAAATATCAACATTCATATAACATTCAAAATATCCAAGGTGTAATTAAAAATTACTTGGCATAAAAACACAACGAAAATTTCAACTTGCACAGGAAGACAACAGAGGCCAATGGAGATGATTGGCAATGGAATTACCTGACAAAGACTTTAAGACAGCAGATGTAAAAATGTTCCAAAAGTTGAAACTAGTGGGAGAATAGAAAGTCTCAGTAAAACCATCAAAGATACAAATAGGAACCAAATAGAAATATTAGAACTGAAAAACACACACACACACACAAAAAAAAACCCTCATTGGAATGGCTCAATAGCAGAATAAAGATGATAAAAGAATCAATGTACTTTAAGATCAATAGAAATTATCTACGCTGAAAAAGAAAAATGATTTAAAAAAGAAATATCTCAACAAACTAAGAATAGAGAGGAACTTTCTCAATATGATAAAGAACATCTATTCAAACCTACAGCTAACATCAAACTTAACACTGAGAAACTAGATGCTTTTCCCTTAAAATCTGGAATAATGCAAGGATGTACCTTCACCACTCCTATTCAACATCTACTGGAAGTCCTGATTAATGTAATAAAAAAAGGATATAAAAGGTATACAAGAGACAAAAATAATAAGCCTTTCTTTGTCCACAGGTGACATGATCATCTATGTAGACAATCCAAAGAAATGACAAAACAAAACAGAACAAAACAAAACAAAAAAACAACAAACAACAATAACGACAAAAAACAAACAACAAACCCTCCTGGAACTAATAAGCAATTACAGCAAATTTGTAGAATATAGCACCATTAACATTAGTAGCAAAAAAAGAGAAACACTTCAAAATACATCTAAATATACACAGGATCTGTATGAGGAAAATTATAAAACTCTAATGAAAGAAATCAAAGAAGATCTAATTAAATGGAGAGATATATCATGTTCATTGGTAGAAGACTCAATGCTCTCGGTTCTTCCCAACTTAATCTATAAATTCAATGCAATTTCAATCCAAATCTTATCTAGTTACTCTGTGGATACCAGCAAACTGATTCTAAAGTTAAGCGGAGAGGCAAAAGACCCAGAATAGCAAACATGTTATCAAAGAGGAAGAAAGCTGGAGGACCAACATTATCCACCTTCAAACCTTAATATAAATCTATAGTAACTGAGATAGTGTGGTATTGGCAAACTAGTAGACAAATAGATCACTCGAATGGAAATAGGGAGCCTAGAAGTAAACCCATGCAACACAGTCAATTGATCTTTGGCAAAGGAACAACCAAATGGAGTATACAAAGGATAATTCTGTTTGTTTTCAAAAAATGATGCTGGAATAGGCAGGCAACCATAAGAAAAAAAAAATGAATCTAAACACTCTTTACCTTTCACAAAAATTAACTAAAATAAATCATAGATCTAAATGTAAAATGTAAAATCATAAAACATACAGAAGATAACAACAGAATAAATAAGTGACTTCGGGCTTGGCAATGGCTTTTTACATATAACACCAAAGTATAATCCTTTAAAGAAAAAAAATGTCAGGCTTCATTAAAATTAAAAAATTCTGCTCTGTGAAAAACTGTTAACAGAACAAAAAGATAAGCCACAGACTAGGAGAAAATATTTGCAAAATACATATTTGACAAAGGATTTGTATCCAAATATACAAAGAGCCTTTAAAACTCCACAAGAAATAAAAAATGGACAAGAATTAAAAAGATGGGAGAAAGAACGAAACACATCGCTAAAGAAGATATACAGATGGTAAATAAGCATATGAAAAGACGCTCAACATCATACAGCATTAGGGAATTGCAAACCGGAACAATGTGATGCTAATATACATCTATTAGAACGGCTAAATTCTAAAACACTGAACACCAAATGCTGGCCAGGAAGTAGAGCAAGAGGAAGTCTCCTTCTTTGCTGGTGGGAATGCAAAATGGTACAGCTACTGTGGAAGACAGTTTGACAGTTTCTCACAAACCTAGTTTATCATATGATCAGGCAATCCCACTCCAAGGTACCTACCCAAAGAAGCTGAAAACTTAGGTCCACAGAAAAACCTGTACACAGATGTTTACAATACCTTTATTCATAACTGCCAAAAATGAGAAGAAACCAAGATATCCTTCAACAGGTGAATGGATAAAAAAAATCCTGAGGTACACCCTACAATGGAATGTTATTCAGTGATAAAAACAAGTTATCAAGCCAAAAAAAGACATAAAAGCAACTTAAATGCATATTGCTAAGTGAGAGAAACCAATCTAAATAGGCTACACACTGATGGATTCAAACCACAGGACATTCTGGAAAAAACACAAAACTATAGAGACAGTAAAAAACAAAACAAAACAAAAAAACCTGTACAAAGGGAAATAGAAAGAAAATAGACTAAAGTGTAACACTTGATAGTGTTACAACTGTTGATAGTATCAAGTGTTCAAAGGATTAACAATCCAGGAAAGGGGAAAGGGCAGAATTAAAGAATGGAAACATTCAGAAACGATTAAAATGATAGATGCACATTCGCATATATCAATAAATGCTTGAAATATAAATAGTCTAAACCACCAATCAAAAGACAGAGATTTTCAAAACATAAAAATTAAATGCTGTCTGGACTTCATGTCATACATAATCATGTAAGTAATTAACAAGTAAAAGGACAGAAAAAAATATGCCCTGCAGATGATAGTCAAGTCTACAACCAAGCTGGAGTAGTTCTATTATAGCCAGCAAGGTAGACTTCAGAGCAAAGAAAACTATGAGGGATAAAAAAGAACATTACATAATGATAAAAGACCCAACTTGCCAAGAAAACAGAACAATTTCAAATGTGCATGTGCCTAACAACAGAGCTTCAACATACATGATGATAAAACTAAAAGAACTGAAAGGAGAAAGACATATCCCATCACAGTTGGGAGATTTAAACACTATTCTTTTACTGAGAGAGCAAACAGAAAATCAGTCAGGATATAAAAGAACTAAACATCATCAACCAAATAGATCTAACATTTACAGAACACTTCACCCAACAACAACAGAATACACATTCTTTTTAAGTATGCAGAACATTCCCCAAACTAGTGATCAGCAAACTTCATGTAAAAGGCCTAGGACCCATAGCAGAGATTAAACAGAGAGCTTGGTTAAGTTTGTGGATATACAAAGTAAAATGGTGCAGTATGTCAGCATGTCCCACGGAACATAAGACTGTAAACCTCTAATGTAAAGCAAAGAGGACAGAAGAGGTAAAGAATTAGAGTTCAGAGAAAAGGAGGCATTTCAATTTGTTTGAGCCTTATGCTGAATATAGTAAAGAGTTTGGGAGGTATCAAATATTTGTTCAAGTACCAGAAAAATTTGAGAGCTTAAAATATAATAGAAAACTTTATCATATTTTACTTTCTTCCTTAAAAATGTCATTAAAACTTTTTAAATTCAAAATACCAGGATATTATACCTGAATAACTGATGCTGATTCATTTTGAACTTTTTCTAGTTTTTCCTTTTTTAACATTAATAATTTTCTCTCTGCTAAGAGTCTTCGCCAATATTTCTGAATGGTCAATGCTGCATTAATCTCCTTTTTCAATCGTTGTTTAGTTAGGAAATTGATCGCAGCTGATTGAATAATTCTTGCAGCTTTGTCTCGCTCCTAAAAAAAAAAAAGAAAAAGAAAAAGAAAATATGAGCCAAAAGCTTAATTACTTAAGTTAATTAGAAAATCATCTATTAAATATTAATCAAATTGATCCTGAAAATAAAACATCCCCCCAGACTTAAAATATGCTCATCTTTGGAGTATAGATACTTCTAAGAATGTTGAAAGGTCTGATAGATGGACATGCATATATATTTATATGATGGAACAAAAACTCCTAGGCATATAATCCTAAAATAAAGATCACAGATATATTTGATATATCACAGATCTTCAAAAATCAATATAAGGGCAATTTAAATGTGGTATGTTTCTCAGATTATGGCCCAGAGAATTCATGCTTAATTTTGAAAAAAGCATTGGACCATATAGGGAAACAGAAAAGAAAAAAGGAGACCCTAAAATAAACAAAATGTCTTACAATATAAGGTAGTATTGCTTTGTAACAACTTGAACAATGGAATTAAAAAGGGAGAAGCAGTAAAAGATCTACTTTTAGCACAGAATACATTATGGCTTTAAGGGATAGACAATGAAGATGACAGAATATCGGGTTATGAGAAGTGGTAGCAGGACTGCTCAACAACGTAAGTGGCCAAAGAGGAGCTACCTGCCCTGAGAGTACTACAGGCCGGTACCCTACATCTCTCTATTTCTGTTACTTCTAATGAATTACTAGCAAAAACAACATAGGTCAAATACTTACTAGGTTTCAGGCACCATTCTAAACACTTCATGAATGCTTAACGTAAATCTCACACAACCATAAGAACAGATGAACAGGTACAACTTATGACTAGAGGGAAACTGAGACAGAGAAGTCAAGTAGACTGTCAGTCCGCTGGTAGGATAACCAGTATTTGAACTAGGCAATCACTTTGCCACACTCTCCAAGGCCAGATTTATCATTTCAGTTACCTGAATTGGAAACTAGAATGTAAGTTATTTCCCCTGGTAGAAAGAACAATTTATAGCATGTCTGATAACCCTTTATGTAGCTATCTGGGACAGCTCACCATCCAAGGATGGGCTCTTCACAGACATTAGATTCTAATTATTAATTAATTATAATAAGGTGTTGGTATCTATGGGTGGAAACTGCACAGTATGAGAACACATTCAACTGTGGAAGGGATCAAATAGCCACTCTAAGAAAGGAAAAATGTAGTTAATGGATTGAAACAAATGCTAAGAAATGGTGCAAGTCATGTATTAGACCACTTCTAAGTGAAAAAAGACTAGACAATTCTAAAATTGGGCTGAGGAATTATGTCTAACAAATTGATTAAGCCATCTAACATCACTGCGTAAAGCATATGGCCTTTGAGATTACAGATATCCAAATTAAAAGCATCCCCCCTCCCATCCACAATTTCAAAACATATTTCAAAGCTACAATAATCAAGCAGTGTGGTACTAGCATAAAGACAGGCATAGAGACCAATGGCATAGAATAGAGAACCCAGAAATACACCGTCATATACACGGATAAATGATCTTGACAAGGGTGCCAAGAGCGATCAATGGGAAAAGAACAGTCTCCATAACAAATGCTGCTGGAAAAACTAAATAATCACATACAAAAGAAAGAAGTTGGACCCTTTTCTTATACCATATACATAAATTAACTTCAAATGGATTTAAGTCCTAAATGTAAGACTCAAAACTATAAAACTACTTATAGAAAACATAGAGAAAAATTTCATATTTAGCCAATGATCTATTGGATGACACCAAAAGCACAAGCAACAAAAGCAAATAGACAAACGGGATTACATCAAAAACTTAAAAAAAATTTGTTCAGCAAAGGACACAATTAACAAAGTGAAAACTTAAACTACAGAATGAGAAAAAAAATATTTGCAAATCATATATCTAATAAGGGACTTGTATCTAGAATATATAAAGAACACCTACAACTCAACAATAAAAAAAATCAAATAACCTGAACTAAAAATGAACAAAGGAATAGACATTTCCAAAGATGACATACAAATGGCTAACACACAAATGAAAAGATGCTCAACAATGCTAATTGTCCGAGAAATACAAATCAAAACCACAATGCGATATCTCTGCCCTATTAACAAGTATTGGCAGGGATGTGGAGAAGTTGGAATCCTTGTGCACTACTGGTGGGATTGTAAAATGCGACGCACAATGACCAGTACGGAAAGTAGTATGGCAGGTCCTCAAAAAAATTAAAAAATGAAACTACCGTGTATGATCCAGCAATCCCACTTCTGGATATATATTCAAATGAACTGAAAGCACAGTCTCAAAGAGATACACCCATTCATAGCAGCATTATTCACAAGAACCTACCCATAGGTGGGGACAACCTAAATGCCAACAAGATGAATGGATAAACTAAATGTGCTGTATACATACAACAGAATAGTATGCCGACTTAAACATGAAGGAAATTCTTCCACAGGCTACAACATGGATGAACCTTGAGGACATATGCTAACGGAAATAATCCAGTCACAAAAGGACAAATACTGCATGATTTCACTTATATGAGGTATTTAAAATGGTCGAATTCATAGAAATAGAAAGTAGAATGGTGGTTACCAGGGCTAGGGGGAGGGGGAAATGAGGACTTATTAAGAAGCACAATTTCAGTTTTGCAAGTTAAAAAATTTCTGAAGATTTGTTTCATAGTGATGTAAATATACTTAACACTACTGAACAGTACACTTAAAAAGAGTTAAGATGGTAAATTTTATGATATGTGTTCTTTACCACAATTAAACAAAAACTGGGTAAAGAAAAAAAAGCATTTCCTTTTTTTAAGTAAAAAGTTCTAAGGGCAAGGGGCACTCCTAGATACAGTAAGGCTAAGGTAAATTGACACTTTCCCGTTTGTAGACCATCTCAATCTCAAGTATACTAAAATGGAACAATTTTATGTGACCTTAGCGAAGCCACAGATGGAAAGCAAATCCTAGTAGGCAAATGTACTACAAAAACTAGCAACTGCTTGAAAACGTACATAAACTGATGGTAAAAATTCCAGTGCTGGAAGTCACTGTTTCTTCTCTAAATTAGACTGCATGTCATCATTTTTTTTTTTAAAGATTTATTTATTTATTTATTTGACAGAGATAGAGACAGCCAGCGAGAGAGGGAACACAAACAGGGGGAGTGGGAGAGGAAGAAGCAGGCTCATAGCGGAGGAGCCTGATGTGGGGCTCGATCCCACAACGCCGGGATCACACCCTGAACCGAAGGCAGGCGCCCAACCGCTGTGCCACCCAGGCGCCCTGCATGTCATCATTTTTAATCCTATACTGGTGCTAAGCCAACCTGTTACAAGCTTGTTTTATTTTACCTTGCACATGGGCCAAATACAGGGATTTATTTCGCTTTACAGTTTATGCCCACTCTTTGACAGGAAGAACTAAAAGGTAGAATGTGTCAGGGTACCATTGAATAATCCTGCTTCATTCCTTAGGTAATTGGCCCATCAGGCAATTTTCACTTGTCACTACAAGAACTCGAGACAGTCTATTCTCAATGGATAGTTTATATGAATTATAACAATGACATGAAAGTAAAATATAACACCTGAAAAATTAGCTATCTCAAGGTAATATTTATATTTTTATTAGCTTATAATATTTCTACGAGAATATACAAGGAACCTACTGCTTAACGTTACAAACAGCAAATGAAAAGACATAACTGGATGTTAGTGGAATAGTATGAGAGGAAGCATGGTCACCTGGAGAAAGAAGAGAAACAGTGGTCTTCAAAAAACAGGGAAATTTCTACTACCTAGATCTGGAAAAATTTCCACTTCCTAAATCAGGGAAAGGGATCTCACCAGCAAAGAGCTAATAAGAAATCTTTCTAGTTTATATCTTATCAGTATAAGATCATCTTGAGCAGAAAATAAAGCAGATTTCATTTACCAACCCCCCTCAATTCTGATAAATATGTTTCATGGGATTTTAAATCTCTCACTTAATCTCTCATATAAACAGAATTAGTGAAATAATTTGAGGACCGGCCAGGAAAAATTATTTGCTGAAGACTCTCCTGAAGCAATTCTCCTACAAGCTTCCAGAAGTACAAAGTTATCCTCTAAGGGATATGTGGGCAAAAAGGCAGATTCTGAGAAGATAAGGGGCAAAGAAGGCACAAAGAATAATATGTTAGCAGAAAAGACCATTTGTGAGTATAAGCCACTGCCTATTTCCCAAAAGTTACTGTCAAGAGTTTGAGTGGGGTAAGAGCAAATTATTTCAATTAGTTTTATTTCCAAGTGTGATAAACTATGACAAAATACATGGTATGTTTAAGAGTTGCCAAAATGTAGCTGTTTTATAGAGTTATTAAGAACTTTACCACAAATGCTCAGTAACTCAAAATTGAGGAGCAGTATGAGGTGGAAAGTACTTCTGAAATACCTGATAAATTTATCAAGCATGGGTGCTTATTTTGTTTGATTTTCCAAATAAATGAATATAGAATCATTAGTGGAAGGGGTAGGGAGAAAAAGGATTAAAATATTTGTTCAACTTAATCAAGGAGACCATTTCACAGATGATTAAAAATTACATTTTTCTCAGAATTCAAAAAAATGCTTACATTAAACATAAAATTTTGTACTGTTGGGGTCACAAAGGGAAACAATAAATATCACAATCCTTGTGCCCAGGTCCCAAACATTTTGAGAAACAAAACAATAGGAAGCAAATTCCACTTTTAAACTAATAAAGGATACACTGGAAACCAGTTTCATGACAGACAAAATGAGCTGGCTAACTGAACTGCAAAATCAGACACTGACACCCAGACCCAAGGGGCACTCCAGCACCAAGATCAAGCCTCCCAGAACACCACATGAAAAATTCATGGAAAACTGCTCCCAGAGACAGGTTAGATTCCACAAAGAAGAAAAGAGCTGAGTCAGATATCCTTAGTTGACTTTTACAAATTTACAAAAGGGGCAAGTTATACTACTTGCCCTAGAGCAAGCGAGAGAACAGTGGTTGGAAGACACATCCAGTGAAGGAAACATCAGAGTTAGGGAGAAATACCCACCTCTAACTCAAAACACACACAATTATTAAAACTATGTCAATAACTTCATACATCAGTAAAATGTAAAAATCATATCAAGAATCAATCAACTGGTATTTTGTGAAGAGCAATTCACATTGTAGTGTTTTCATCTTGGGGGAGTACCTGATGGCGTTTTAGATCTGTTTTTAGTCTGTATTTCCTCCAAGTTGTTTGTATAAGTCTAGCAGCTCTTGCTTCTTTACAAAGATCCAAAAGCCTTGCACAGAGAAATGACAAATAAGTGATAACCACCTAAGAGAAAACAGAAGAGAGGAAAACAGAAGTTTGACAGAGAATACGCATCTTACTGTCCCCTTCTGAGACTCTGGTTATTAGTCAAGAAACTCTTACCTTTTCATCAGGAATTGTATTGGACATATCTGAATGATTAATCATAGCAGGTATTCCACCAAGGTCTCTAATGGCAGACCTAACCAACTGAAAGTTTTTCTTTTCATTTTCTAGAAGTTCTTTGTATAGTTCTGAAGTGTTTTCTACTATGCAAATAAAAAAGAGATTAGCTCCATTCAAAAATCTGATGTGACAAAGAAAAAACCTGAAAAGTTAATCGGCCAAAAGGGACTAACCATGATCAAATGCTTTGAGAGACAAATCCAGAGAACTTCCATCAGAGTCAGATGATGAATTCAACACCACCGAACCAGTCTGTGTGCATTCTACAGTTTGAGTAGTACGCTGACATATAGCATCAAAAGGCACATAGTAAGGATGGTAGTGATGGATCAGGTAACATAATACACGGCCATCTGAGAAAGACACTGTAAAATTCTCCACCTGATTGGAAATAGCAGAAAAATGATCAACTGTATTTAGACAATAATATAGATATAAATGGTTTTGTATTCCATATTTCCTTTTAATAGCTATGAAGATCACATTAGTGGCTAATAGAACTTAGGACAATACCATATTTATAGCCAAATTCTCAAATATAAAATACTCTTTCAAAAATAGAATTTGATTATTGTGCTTTCCCTCAAAAAATTCATGTCCTTCCTAGAACCTCAAAATATCACATTATTTGGATATAAGGCCATTGCAGGTTTAATTTTCATAGTGGAGTAGTGTAGATTCTTAATCCACTGTCTGGTATCCATATATGGAGAGAGACACAGAGACAGACACACAGGAAGATGTGAAGACAGAGGCAGAGATTGGAGTAAGGTATCTAAGCCAAAGAATGCCAAGGATTGCCAGAAACACCAGAAGTTAAGAGAAAGGTACGGAACATATCTCCCCTAGAGCCTTCAGTAGCTCTCTAGTATTTAGTGAAAATGTAGAAGATTATCCATATATCTGACAAATTTTCCACTAACCATATTGTTCAAGGTGTTAACAGTTCACTATATTCAGTAACAGGTACTCTATCATTTTTCTGGCTTCAAGAAGTTATTCTCTACCAGACATTTTATTCATTTTCACATATTTACATTTAAAGTTACAATTCATACAGAAATACAGTATCAATCTAACAAGTGATTACAGAACACTCAACTTAGATTTTTTTCCTCCTTCTTGTACCCACTGGTCAGGTTCTCTCTTGTCCCCTTCTTCATGGTGGGTTTATTTGCATTTACCTTTAAAATAAGTGTGTGATCCTTAGGTGCCCCAGTTCCGTACCAATGTCTCCTACTGAGACTCCTGACTAGGGCATTTTTTCTTAGTAATACATACAAAATTGTGCATTATACAATTGGTGACATATTAGATTAAATACAGTATGTGAAAACGCCCTCACTTATTTGAGGAGAAGTTTGCTTATATATAAACTACACTATTAAAGAAATGCAATAAAATATTTTATTTTATGAATAAAGTTTGACTTTAACCAAAATGTACTTAAAGATAGTGAGCTAAAAAAAAACAAACAAAGAAACTTACCTTTTTATTATAGAAAGCACAAACAGCATTTACCCACTCCATCAACAGCTTTATGCTTTCACTATATTGTTCAAAGGAACCACTATTTCTTTTGTCTTTTTTCTTACTGATAATAGCATCAGAACGGCATGATTGTGCAGACGTTGTTTTCTTCATACTCTGTGCGTGTTTTAAAAAGTCAATTTCTTCTTTTAACTGATCTGAATTAAGAGAAATATCCACCTGAAACACACACACAAAAGGACACATTTCTTTATGGTTTTCATATATAATTTTTAGCCCATAGAAGTTAGTCGTTGTCTTCTTCTTCTTTTTTTTTTAAGGCAAACGTAGTTCATGCAGAGGATAGTGTGTCATGTGTAAGATTTGGGGTCACACAAGCCTGGGTTCTAATCTCATCGCTGCTTCCTATCAATGCTATAACTTCTAGCTTCAGTTTCCTTACCTATGAAGCAGTGATAACACCTACCTTACAGGGGTGTTGTGAGGATTAAATTGGAGTATATATAAAAGAATTATCCCAGTTCCTGGGACAGAATAAAACTCCAGTAAGTAAGTTATTCTTAGTCTATTTGATGAAAAAAGCTTTTATAAATCAATGCTAAAAATTGGTAAAAAGTGTAAAATTTACCAAATGTACAATACCTGAAAAGCAAATGCTATTTTCCAAAGTAATGCAAGAGTTTTTTCTCTGTGCCTATCCACAATATCCTTAGATAGGATTGTATTTCCTGTAAATGATAAGACAGTCTGTTAGCACAATACACATAAATATCAATTTTTGGTGAGAAGAAATTTTTATCTTTACTCAATTTTTACCATGCTCATCATTTAATTGAATTCCTCGTGCTCTAAGAATTTGAAGAACAATGTCAACATTGTGCATCTTCTGAAGACGACTTATTGCAGGAATCCTGAGTTTCGTTGAGAGATTCCAGTCCCGTGTGAGAAGTTCCATGATTCGCCTAACAATAAAGGAATTTTCAGATGACACTGTCATATAAAAACATATGAAAAGCTCCTTGCATCAAAAGGTGGGGCTCAAACCAGACCCAAAAATATCATAAATATCCTGCCTTTACCCTCCCACACTGAGACACTAAGAATCTGTCAATGTATGATTGTTCTTATCATGTGAAGAAATAAACTTAACTTTCCTTTAAAAAACAAACAAACTGAGGGTTTTAGAGGGGAGGCTGGAGGGGAGATGGGCTAGCCCGGTGATGGGTAGTAAGGAGGGCACGTATTGCATGGAGCACTGGGTGTTATACGCAAACAATGAATCATGGAACACTACATCAAAAACTAAGGATGTACTGTATGGTGACTAACATATCAAAATAGAAAAAAAAAAGCTTCAAAAAATAAACAAAAAATGCAAGATGAACTTTATTTAAATACAGTTATCACCCACACAAATCCCCCTAATTTAAAGAATTTTCGGTGAGAAAGATACCAAAAAACTAACTGAAAACTGTTGTTCCACAACTGGCAGATAAAAGTCATTTCTCATTTTAAGCCTGCGGTTTGGGGTCTACGAACAGAATGTAAGAAAAAAGATGAGATACATAAATGCACACATGAACAAAATAACAGAGTTCTATAGTAAAAAAGAAAGGGAAAGGAAGGGAGAAAGCATATTTATGGAGGAGCTACTTACTTTATTATACACATCAAGCAAGTGCTTTCTTTTCTATTTTAGTCCTCATAGCAAGTCCCACAACCAGGCATTATTATCCCATTATTATGCAGATGAAGAAACTAAAGCCCAAAGAAAGTTAGTAAACTGCCTATAGTCACACCGTTAGTAATAGGAACTAAAACTCAGTTTTATCAGATTCGAAAGCCGTTCTGTTATATCTATGCCAGATTACTGTCAAAATACTTGAGTGCCTACTTAAAAAGACATATATATTACAACTTAAATTCAAACCCCTAATATCATCTAGGTCACTAGTATTTAACTACTAGACAATAAGCAATATTTCTACAGAAAAAGTAAGCACCAATGGATTATTGTAGATAGCCAAAATTTGGCAGAACTGTTTATAGAACTAAAATTTGGCAGAACTGTTTATATAACCATAATTTCTAAAGGTTAGAAAGTAACGTAAGATCATTCTAGGGTAACCACCCAATCGACATATGAAGTATTTCTGTAACAGTAGGCCGACCCATTACCTATGGCGTTAGTGGGTTAACCATGCAAGTGACCTTGAAGATCCATGATCATTTTGCTGACACTGAAGAAAGTAGAAATCTGGTATGCAAAATCAAGTCTCTTAATTAGTTAGAATTCCTAACCAATTAAAAAGCATCAACATCCAACACTGCTAAGCCCTTAGTAACTCTCGTAAAAGCCTAAAAAATGTCTTCCATTGTGGAAAATAGCACTGAACATAAAACCCATCATGTCCCTCCTGGAAAGTGGAGAAAGTCTAAAAACGTGAATTCCTATTGGCCAGAAAACAGATATAACAGCTTGGATTTATGAAATGAACAAATTAAATAAATAGAAAAATAACATGTGAAATATTTTCAGCAAATGCTCTAGCCTATATGGAAATTGCTCAAGTGAAAAATAGCTACAGTAAAGTTCAAAAGACTATTACCTTGTTGTGAGAACATGTAATCAGAAAAGAATGTTGATGGAAATTTAATTTAGCAGGGAAGCAGGTGACATGTTTGTTGTTTTTGAAGAACTAGGGATTCATAAAGATCCAGAGATCCCTTCCTCACAAATGTCAAATGTAATATAAATTGGAGAGTTTCCTAGAAACAAGACAAATGTCTCCCATGCAGATATCCTGAAGAGGCCAACTGCAGTACTGCGCTCATGGTCACTCCACCAAAGCAGGAACTGGTAATTCACTGGACTCAAACAAAAGCCAATTTTGAGGAGTCTAGTGTGTTACTGAGAAATATTGTATGATTTGAAGCCAGACATCCTGAGTTTATGTCCCCATACCATGGTATAAAACTTGGTCATGCTCTGTTGCCTCTCCAGCTTACTTTTCCCCCTGTGTAAAACGAGGTTAATAATACTACTAGAATTGGTCCCAAGTAATAATAGTACTTATGAAACCCTGCCAACATATGTGTTACTTAAATGTTTGATATTTTAATTAGTTCCATGCTTGTCCCAACTTCTATTCTGGGGCATCAGTGGTTTCTACTCACAGACCATTGTCCCCGTTGGCTTGAAAAAAAATGTGTATAGGAGACAAGGTTTCTGGACCTAAAATTGACATCATTTTACAAAAGTATTGCAGATACTTATCCCTATCTTTTTTTACCCTAAAAAAAATTTATTGCATTACATGAAAGAGCAAGAAAGAGGGGCGCCTGAGTGGCTCAGTTGGTTAAGTATCTGACTCTTGATTTCGGCTCAGGTCATGATCTCAGGGTTGTGGGATTGAGCCCCATGTTGGGTTATGTGCTCAGCAAAGAGTCTGCATGAGGATTCTCTCCCTCTTCCTTAGCCCCTCCCCCAACTCTCTCTCTCTCTCTAAAATAAATTAATTAAAAAAAAGAAAGAGCAAGAAAGACTACGTAAATACAGAAAAGAGTGTTTTCCAGAAAATTTTAGTCTATCCCATTAAGCAAAATAATTCTATTTCTTATACTTACACAAGACGCACTCCACATTGCAAGTCGACAGCAAGATTTGTAACAGCAAAATCAAATTCATCAAATGGTGTCTGAACATGGTTAACAGGTAATCCCAATAAGCTAAGGTGACGGGAGAGGTCACCTTCACCGCTTAGGAAGTCTCGTGAAAAAGCCAGAAGAATGTCTTTACTAGTCTGTGGAGAAACAAGTTGCACATATTAAATCCCAAGATTATAATTTTGTTAACCATAGCAACAAATTCTTATTCTGTGCATATTGAAATGAAGTAAAATTACTAGTAGCATAAAAAAGTCAGTTTCATATTATATGGTAATAATGTACATCTATTTCCAATTTAAGGTCTTTTAAAAAATTGCTCATAATTAATAACAGACTCCAAAAATTAGTATTCATTTAATAATATGCTAAATTAGGAAAGAAATCTCCCCCCTGAGTTAATTCCTCAGAATTCTCAAATCAACAAAACTTAATAGTGTTGTTTGCCGGTGAAAGGTCAACCAGTAAGTTAGGCAGGGTTAGAACTACTAATAAGATGGACTAGATAGGTATCCCTACCCTATTCCATTCCAGAGTACTCTTCTTTGGGAAACTTAGAAGTTTTTAAAGAGAAAATATACAATAAAAACAAGTAAAAGTCTTAAATGTGAAATACAAAAGAGAAAATGAAAACTATACCTTGAATTCAGCATCTTTACAGAAGAGACAAGGGTCATGATCAATAAGTTTGGATATTTTGGCATAATCAAGGAAACAAACCAACAGCAATAACTTTTTCAATGTAAACTTAGACAAAGCTTCTTCATGACCTTAAGTAAAAGTACAAAAAGCATAGCAAGTTAATCTGTGAAAGACAAGTTTCACCTTAAAATATGATAACTTACTAATAAAGAAAAATAATAGTAAGCCCAAATAGAACACTATTTCTTTCTTAGTGCTTAAATGTATGAATTCATGCAATTCTCATAAAACTCTATGTTTCTAATATTTCCAGCTCATGGAGGAGGAAGCAGAGGCACAGAGATAACAAGTGATTCAGTCTGTCTCATGTAACAAATATTTAATGAGCACCTACTCCACGCAGGTGGCATCCTAGACGCCACGTTTACAGCAACAAGCTAAAACAAATATGATCTCCAGAGGGCGTACAGCCAACTTGTGAGGAGAGGGTGGGTAGAGACATCAAAAAGGTAAAAACAATTACAGTGATGGAGGAAGTGATGGGGAATGATGGGTGTAAAGGGGGGATAGTGGAGAGAGGAACTATTTATACTGGCATCTGTAAGAAGGTAAAATTTAAACAGAGACCAGAAAGAATAAGAAAAAGCCGCTTATGCATAGTGTGGAAAGAATGCAGTGGAGGCAGAACTACTCACCATCTCTATACAGATGAGGAACAGTGGGGTGTCTATACTCAGCGGCTATATCAGGATTCCAAAGTAAGCGATTCAGAATAAACACAGCCAACCCCATGACATCACTGTTGTCTTCCAAAGACAGGAGTTCTCCAAAAATTGTCTGAAATTAAAATGAAGACTATGTGACCTTTAAGGAGCAAAGGGATACAACAGGGGGAGAGCAGACTACAATCTTCTAAGAACTTGGCAATGTTCTATTTTCTAAGTAGTATGGAAATAACATGGATGTTTGCTAAATAACCTTTTTAAACTGCATATGCTTTATGCATTCTTTAGTGTATATGGTGTGCAATAAAAAAAGGCAAAAGCTCAGGACTAAGATAAATTCTTAAAAATCATCTGACAAACCATATTTGCATTTTAATTTTTTCCTTTAAATTAAAGAACTATCAAATGTAGGCATGTTGTTCAAATTCAATTTTAATTATCCTACTAAGTATATAATGAAGGTACAACAGAAACTTAAATATTCAAAATTTTCTAATAGTTAACAGGTGGAAACCCATCTGAAAATAATCTAAGATAATAATTTGGGAATTCTGATCTGTTTATAATTGATTTTTTTTATTATGTTCAGTTAGCCACCATATAGCACATCATTAGTTTTTGAGGTAGCGTTCAATGATTCATTAGTTGTGTATAACATAGTTGGTTTAAATATGAAATTAATTTAACATCAACATGCTTATTATTTTTAAAGCAATTAGAAAAAACTAAAACCATATCAAAATATATCTTATAACCTTACATTGACCAATCATAGAGATAAAAGCATGGAAAATATATGCCAAAACAGAAAAAACTTTACCTTTATTTACTTATTTTTTTTGCCTTTGATGTTTTCTTAAAATCCTCAAAGGTCATGCCGACTACCAGAACCTTAGGTGTTCACAGTGACTTATCCCTCCTTTCCATCTAAAAGGATTATACATTCCCACCAACGGACATGGACTTGCTGTGTCTCTTGTGGGAGAATAATATTCCTACCTCATCTGTGTTTGGCCAGATAATGTGCTCTGGCAAGTGGAGTATGGATGGAAGGAACACATACTACATCAAAGCAGAAGTTTTATTTTTTATTTATTTATTTTTAAAGATTTTATTTATTTATTTGAGAGAGTGAGCAAGAGAGACAGCACGAACCAGGGAGGCAGGGGGAAAAGCAGACCCCCGCTGAGTAGGGAGCCCGAAGTGGGACTTGATTCCAGGACCGTGGGATCATGACCTGAGCCGAAAGCAGACACTTAAACAACTAAACCACCCAGGTGCTCCTAAGCAGAAGTTTTAAGAGGCATTACAAGTTTCTACTTAACTCTCTTGCTTTTTAACTCGGCCCAAATAGAGGGGTTCTACTCCAATTAAGGTTCTAGAATTACTTAACATATGAAAGCAGAGCCAGTTGATATGTAATTTTCTGATTAACAAAAGCATATTAAATTGAAATAAGAAAACTTAACAATAATACTATCAAACTGTGTGACCACAGTAAGCTTATCATTTGCTCTCTTTGGGCCTCAATTTCTTGATAAATAAAAGCCAAATTATTGTTAACAATTCCTTTCAGTCCCAAAGATCATTCTATTCTAACACCTGGAATAAACTAAAGAAAAGACTATCCCACATGACAATGGCAAAAAGCCTCAAGAAAATGTAAAGGTATACCAGTAAAAAATGAAAGAAAACTGGAAACACAGAGCATTTTAAAAATAGAATCATATTTTTAATAGTCAACTACTAATGTCTTTTTCACTCAGTTTTAAAATTCTAAGTATTATTGAGCCATGCACCAAGTGAAAAACTCAAATTTGATGACATTTTTATAAGAAGTGTTGCATCAAAAAAACTAAGAGGCAGCCCAAGAAATGGGAGAAGATATTTGCAAATGACACTACAGATAGAAGATTAGTATCCAAGATCTACAAAGAACTTCTCAAACTCAATACACGGGAAACAAATAATCAAATCAAAAAATGGGCAGAATATATGAACAGACACTTTTCCAATGAAGACATACAAATGGCTAACAGACACATAAAAAAATGTTCAACATCATTGGCCATCAGGGAAATTCAAATCAAAACCACATTGAGATACCACTTTACACCAGTTAGAACGGCAAAAATTGACAAGGCAGGAAACAACAAATGTTGGAGAGGATGTGGAGAAAGGGGAATCCTCTTACACTGTTGGTGGGAATGCAAGTTGGTACAGCCTCTTTGGAAAACAGTGTGGAGGTCCCTTAAAAAGTTAAAAACAGAGCTACCCTATGATCCAGCCATTGCACTACTGGGTATTTACCCCAAAGATACAGATGTAGTGAAGAGAAGGGCCATATGCACCCCAATGTTCATAGCAGCATTGTCCACAATAGCTAAATTGTGGAAGGAGCTGAGATGCCCTTCAACAGATGACTGGATTAAGAAGATGTGGTCCATATATACAATGGAATATTACTCAGCCATCAAAAAGAATGATTTTACAACATTTGCAGCAACATGGATGGGACTGGAGGAGATAATGCTAAGTGAAATAAGTCAAGCAGAGAAAGACAATTATCATATGGTTTCACTCATTTATGGAACATAAGAAGTAGGAAGATCAGTAGGAGAAGAAAGAGAAGAAGAAAGAGGGGGTAAACAGAAGGGGGAATGAACCATGAGAGACTGTGGACTCTGAGAAACAAACTGAGGGCTGCAGAGGGGAGGGGGGTAGGGGAATGGGATAGTCCGGTGATGGGTATTAAGGAGGGCACGTATTGCATGGTGCACTGTGTTAGTTATACGCAAACAATGAATCATGGAACTTTACATCAAAAACTAGGGATGTACTGTATGGTGACTAACATAATATAATAAAAAATTATTATAAAAATAAAAAAAATAAAGGGAAATTTTCAATTAAAAAAAAAAGTGTTGCATCAAAATGGTTACAAGTTCAGGCTTTGGCATCAGATGGGTATAGATTCCAATCCTGACTAATAATTGGCATATAGCATGTATGTCACTTAAAATCTAAGCTGCGGTTTTGTCAGTGAAGTGAAATAATAAAACAAACCTCACTGGGTTTTGAAGAGGTTTAAATTAGAAAATATATTTAAAACAGAGTAGTATATCATTTGTAAAAGCTCTAAAAGGAGCTTACAATACTTGTTATTATATTCAGTACCAAATTATACATATTTAAGAAAGCAGGAAAATTACTATGTGAGGATATGGCGATAATATATACTGGCATGATCCAATTACCTACTAAGCATTTATTAAAGGACTTTAAATTTTATACTGAAAGACCAATTAAGCTAACCAAATGACTATAAGTGAAACCATATTTTATTAAAAAATCTATTAAAACACATAATAAAAAGTCTACTGAAGATATACATAATAAAAGAAGTATACAATAAAAGTATATAATAAAAAGTATGAAATTTCAAAAACTGAAGCATATACTTACCTCTAGGCCGATTCGTAGCCATAAAGGATTATATGACAAAAGCCAATTCAGGACTTTCTGCCGTTCTCCTGAAATGCATGTGAGAAGCAAGTAAGTTCAGACCACTAATCAAATAGAGACAATAAATAAAATTTTATGGAGAGAAATCAGTGGAAAATAGGGATAATCACTTATATGAAATCAGTTAATTTAAATACAAGCCATTCTTAAATATATATATGATCGTATTAAAGTACATGAGATTTTAGGCAGCAAAGTCAAATCATGTACATATTTGACTCTGAAATACAAAATCTTGAGTGTTTTTAAAGAATTAATCTCAAGTGGTGCCCGGGTAGCTCAGTCAGTTAAACATCCGACTCTTGATTTTGGCTCAGGTCATAGTCTCAGGGTCCTGGGATGAGCCCTGCATCAGGCTCTGCACTCAGTGGGGGGTCTGCTTGAGGATTCTCTCTCTCCCTCTCCCTTTGGCCCTCCCACCATGCATGCACATGCATGCTCTCTCTCTCAAATAAATAAATAAATAAATAAATAAATCTTTAAAAAAATATAAATAATCACATCTTTAGATATAAAGAATCTTTATAAATAAAGATTTTTATAATCTTCTTACCCACATCTTTCCAGAGGTGTCTATCTTTTCTAACAATTAACCGCCTAGCTTCAATTTCAATTTCAAGCTTCTTAATAGCTTTAACCATTTTTTCAGAAGTAAATAAGCGACATGCTGCACGACGTAATCTATTCAACCTGCACCGAGCAGTGTAAGCTCTGAGAGACATTTCATCTTTTGTAGGAGCTCTAGGTACACTGATTTTATGTTGACTCTCCACTCCCAAAAGAAGAGTAGCAGCATTTACTGGGCAAAAACAAAAGGAAGAATGTTTCTGGTTAAACAATATATACATATATCCTTAAAACCAGCAATAAGTGCAAGTTTAAGATGGCTGAAACAGGGTCTATTCTCTGCCCCTTCCAAGCCTGCTCTTTTCTTTCCTATCTCGAAATATGTGTGTCACCATTCACTCAGTCCCTTAGACCATTCTATCATTGCAACTTGGGGCTCTACCTGCAAAATGGATCTCAAGTCTAACCACCTCTCACAACCTCCACCACTATTACCCAAGTTCACACACTATCATCTCTAACCTATGCTAATGAAATAGTCTCCCAACTAGTTTCTCTGTTTCCATCCTTTTTGATAACTTAAAAAAAAATAAGTCTCTAAAGAATGTGACTTTAAAAAATCAATTAAATTTTGAAATGCAACTTGAATTTTTATAAAACACATTTTCTCTCAAGAAGAAAACTAAGGGGGCGCCTGGGTGACTCAGTTGTTAAGTGTCTGCCTTCGGCTCAGGGCGTGATCCTGGAGTCCTGGGATCGAGCCCCACATCAGGCTCCTCCGCTGGGAGCCTGCTTCTTCCTCTCCCACTCCCCCTGCGTGTGTTCCCTCTCTCGCTGGCTGTCTCTCTCTCTGTCAAATAAATAAATAAAATCTTTTTTTAAAAAAATAAAGCATTTTTTAAAAAAAAGGAGGAAAACTAAAAATCAGTCTGTGTTTACTTTTGGAGAAAAAGAAAAGCTGCCTTAGAGATCATTTTGCCAAAGGGCCTTTTAATGTAAACAAGCTATACACTATTCTCTAACAAATACAGACAGGCCACCCTAACACTGCAACAATGGAGAAACTATCATCTTAAAGACAGCCTATATAATGGCTTGGCAATTTAAACGTTTACAAAGATGTTTCCTTATCTTGAGTTGAACTGATCCCTATAATTTCTATGCAAGAGTATCCCAAGTTTCTTTTTCTCTCAGGAAAAAAGCCTTCAAATGTCTGAAGGACAGCATGTTTCCATCTTGTTCTACACCTGCGTCTCCTCAGAACATGCACTGAGATGTTTGCCATACAAGACTGTTAGATTTATTCACCAGGACATTATACTCTTTTAATGAGGTGAAGATTGAATTGGATTTCTTAGTAGCCATGTTTCACTGTTAACTCAAACTGAATCTATATTAAAATAAAACTCATTCCCCTGAAAGGCTGGAATTGCATTGGCTGATGAACAAGAATGGAAAGCAAAAGGAAAAAGCAAAGTTTAGTACTTTCAGTAAAGAATTCCCTAAAAATTCTCACCCACACAATCTTTAGCATTCATGTCAATGAATTAGTGAACCATTAACTATAATATATATATGCATAATTAAAAAATGACAATTCATGTTAAGAACTTTTAAAACAAGAATATTATTTAATTTAAACATTAATGTTTACCTTCAGAAATACTTGTTTTTACAGTGAAGTCATCAGGAGTTAATATAAAATTTAGCCACCAAGTGAAGCCCTGCTCCTGCTTTTCCTTCCAGCGTTCATCATAAAACATGTTTTTTGCAGCAAACGGCATTGGATGTCTAGGAATATCTAAGAATACAATTGGTTTATTGCATAAGAAATTCTCTTTTAAATTATTATGCAATATATAGCAAAAGACCATTTTTACCAGCAAAACCACCTTTCAAACACTGAACAATATTTGGTTTTCTACTACTTGCTGAGAATAGTTGAAAATGTTTAGGTATAAAATATAATCAAAGTTTGAAGGGAAAAAGTACCACTGTACCTCCTCGTTATTTAAAAATCCTAAGTCATCATGAGTTAATTTCACTGAAGTCTGAGAAAATATTCTGTTATTTGAATATACATATTTATAATTCTCCAAGGCTTCAATAAAAAGTATCAATTCATTTCCACTTGAAATGCAATTAATGTTTCATTCCATGTCAGTTTTTCAGTGACTTTAAAAATAATTGGACAGCTACATGCAAAAGAATGAAACTTGACCACTATCTCACACCATACACAAAAATAAACTCCAAATGGATGAAAGACCTCGATGTGAGACAGGAATCCATCAAAATTCTAGAGGAGAACATAGGCAGCAACCTCTACGACATCAGCCAAAGCAAACTTTTTCATGACACATCCCCAAAGGCAAGAGAAACAAAAGATAAAATGAATTTATGGGACTTCATCAAGATTAAAAGTTTCTGCACAGCCAAGGAAACAGTCAGAAAAACTAAGAGGCAGCCCACGGAATGGGAGAATATATTTGCAAATGACACTACAGATAAAGGACTGGTATCCAAGATCTACAAAGAACTTCTCAAACTCAATACACGAGAAACAAATAAACAAATCAAAAAATGGGCAGAAGATATGAACAGACACTTTTCCAATGAAGACATACAAATGGCTAACAGACACATGAAAAAATGTTCAAAATCATTAGCCATCAAGGAAATTCAAATCAAAACCACACTGAGATACCACCTTACGCCAGTTAGAATGGCAAAAATAGACAAGGCAAGAAACAACAATTGTTGGAGAGGATGTGGAGAAAGGGGATCCCTCCTACATTGTTGGTGGGAATGCAGGTTGCTCCAGCCACTCTGGAAAACAGTGTGGAGGTCCCTTAAAAAGTTAAAAATTGAGCTACCCTATGATCCAGCCATTGCACTACTGGGTATTTACCCCAAAGATACAGACGTAGTGAAGAGAAGGGCCATATGCACCCCAATGTTCATAGCAGCAATGTCCACAATAGCTAAATCGTGGAAGGAGCCGAGATGCCCTTCAACAGATGACTGGATTAAGAAGTTGTGGTCCATATATACAATGGAATATTACTCAGCTATCAGAAAGAACGAGTTCTCAACATTTGCTACAACATGGACAGCACTGGAGGAGATAATGCTAAGTGAAATAAGTCAAGCAGAGAAAGACAACTATCATATGATTTCTCTCATCTATGGAACATAAGAACTAGAATGATCAGTAGGGGAAGAAAGGGATAAAGAAAGGGGGGGTAATCAGAAGGGGGAATGAAACATGAGAGACTATGGACTATGAGAAACAAACTGAGGGCCTCAGAGGGGAGGGGGGTGGGGGAATGGGATAGACCGGTGATGGGTAGTAAGGAGGGCACATATTGCATGGTGCACTGGGTGTTATACACAACTAATGAATCATCGAGCCTTACATCGAAAACCGGGGATGTACTGTATGGTGACTAACATAATATAATAAAAAATCATTATTAATAAAAAAAAAAAAAAGAAAAAAGAAAAATTACTGATTCAAAATTCCTTGGAAACTTTATTTAGCCTCATTAGACTGACAGTGAATCTACATTGCCTCTTCGTGTATACCATTTCGACTAAGTAAAATTCTTGAAGAAATAAAAAAAAAATAAAAATAAAAATAAAAAAATAAAAAAAAATAATAAAAATAATGAACACTTACCTGTTTTTAATGGTTTTATGAAGGTCAAAGTAGACTGTGCCACAGCAACAATGGGTTTTGTCCTTTTGCTTGTTTTAGAATTAGGAGTTCTGTATACCAATGAATCTAAAACAAATTAGAAAGCAGAATAATAGCATCAAAAATGAAATAAATTCCATGAATAAACTGTCCTAAAGTTAAATTTGGGTTCTTCAATATCACAATCATTTAGCAAATACTTAATAACTACTATGTGCCTGGTATACTATGAACTTGGTGGTCAATAAAACCTACATGTGGAAGTTACAGACCAGAAGCTATACTTTATCTTGTGTCTGCAGAAGCTGTGATTCACATTCAATCACCATTATTGTATGTATATATCGCAGATTCTGTGTAGGTGCTGAGAATGCAGAATTGTAGATATGGTCCCAGCCCTTGGAAGTTCTCGGTCTAGTACAGAAATTTAAAAGAAATTATAATACACTACTTAAAGGAGAACTACATTTAAGCAGCTATGAGAACAAGAAGGGAGAGCTAACTTCATTTAGAAGGGTAGGACAGCCTTCTTAAATGTGAATACACTTGAGCTGACTCTTAAAGTGGAAGTTAGGCATGAGGAATGTGGCCTGTTGACAGAACTGCAATGTGGCTGGAGTAAAACATACCTATCAGAAAAACAATAGAAGAAGAGGTTGAAAAAAGTAGAAAAGAGTTCAATCTTAATAAAAATAGTGGCAGCTAATGTTTGAATACTTTGTTTCAGGCACTATCGCAGTCTTTTAATATAGAATTCCCCAGGTAATAATCATCCCGGCAAACCTCTAAGAAGTGTACTATTATTATCCGTATTTTATATAATTAGGATACTGGAGCTTAGAACAATTAAGCTACTTGGTCAAGGTCACATAAGCTAGTAAGTGGCAGAGCTAGGCAGTATAGCCCCAGAGCCTGCACTATTAATCAGTTTGATGCCAACGAAAGATTTAAATCTAGGAAGTAACACCACTGTTTACATTTTAGAAAACAGTGACCAGTAGAATAAAAGGGGTCAAGACTAGAGACAGAAAGCTAAGAGGAAGCTATTATGGCCCAACTTAGCTATTATGAGAATTTAAATTAAAACAGAAGCAGTGGAGAAAATTAGAAGAGTTATTTTAATAGAAGCTACAAGCCTTAATAACCACTGGCTAAGCGAGCGGTAAAGAATGAGAACTTCAGAGGATTTCCAGGTATCCAACCCAGGTGACTGAGGGAGATAGTAGGTGGTATCTACAAAGGAAACTGCAATAAAAGTCACGGCGGCAAAGTGGTATAGTTTACAGGTTAATATAGGTTATAGCAGAATAGCAGTCCACTCCCTCAAAAGCAGGTTTCATACCAGATGATACACCTACTAAATATAAAGAAAGAGCTAAGAAAAGGCAGAGAGCAAACTATGATCCACAGGCAAAATCCAGCCCACTGCCCATTTTTACGTGGTCTATAACCTAAGATTAGTTTTTACATCTGTAAATAATTTGGGGAAAAAAATCAAAATGATTGTATTTTATGACACATGAAAATTACATGAAATTCAAATTTCAGTGTCCATAAATAAAATTGTATTGGAACACAGCCACACTTACTCACTCACACATTGTCTGTGGCTCTTTTTCCTTCTACAGTGGTGGAGGCTCAGTAGTTGTGATAGAAATCATTTGGCCTTCGAAACCTAAATATTAATTATCTGGACCTTTAGAGAAAAAGTTTGCTTAGTTTTGATTTAGAAGGATTACAAATCTATGCCAGTTGTGAAAATAAGGAACATAGTCAAATTGTGACATATTTATGAGGTTATAAATTTCTTTGTATCTGAACATTTTAAAAATAAAAATAAGAGGAAAAAGTCCTCATTCTGAAACACCACAGAAGCTAGTACCTCTACATGGAATCATTTTATTCTGTGGGGATCCTTTCCTGGAGCCATCTCACAGTGCCTCACCACTCAGAAAGGCCAAATTATGTGCCTCCCTTTCTGTGCTTCCATGATTCCCTGTGCATAGCTCAGTCAGAGGACTGAGAGCAGCTTGAAGACAGGAATTATACCTTTTCTCCTTGTACCCATAGAGCCTAGAACAATGCATAGCACACAGTAGGCACCTTATCAATACTGAATAAATATATCTTGGAAAATTGACTTCTTTCTTTGCTCTCCTGGGTTTGCCAGAATAGAAAGAGTTGGTTATTCTTAGTGAGTGTTACTCTCTCATATAGGCTTATAAGTCAGATACTCAATGTGACTAATTTTCTTTAAACCTTGCAAAGAGCCCCAACTAGGTGGCCACCTTAAAGAAACTCATTATTCATCATTTATTGTACACCTTGTACGAGATCAAAACAGATACAGGTATGCTCCTTATTCTCAAAGAATTTGTTATCTGGTCAGATAATATCTATAGGAAATAAGAAATACAAGCAAAGAAATAGAGTTAACATACAAGATGTTATATATATGCTGAATTCAAATATGCTTAGGGAACATACCTAGAGGGAAAGCCATCAGGGAGTTAATAAAAGTTGACTATAGTACTTGAAATAAGTGAAAGATTTGAATTAGTGAGAAAACAATAGGTAAGAAAGTTAACAAGAGGATACATGGTCAGGAATAAAACAAGGATGCCCACTCTTGCCACTTTTATTCAGCACAGTATTGGAAATCCATGCTAGAGCAATTGGGCAAGAAAAAGAAAGAAAACGAATCCACATTAGAAAGAAGTAAAATTGTCACTATTTGCAGATGAAATATTATATATAGAAACCCCTAAAGACTCCATCACAAAACCGTTAGAATAAGTGAATTCTGTAAAGATTCAGGATACAAAAATCAATATACAAAACTATAAGACATTGATGAAAGAAACTGAAGACACAAATAAATGGAAAGATATTCCAGACTCATGGATTTAAAAAATTAATGTTGTTAGGGGCGCCTGGGTGGCACAGCGGTTGAGCGTCTGCCTTCGGCTCAGGGCGTGATCCCGGTGGTCTGGGATCGAGCCCCACATCAGGCTCCTCCGCTATGAGCCTGCTTCTTCCTCTCCCACTCCCCCTGCTTGTGTTCCCTCTCTCCCTGGCTGTCTCTATCTCTGTCAAATAAATAAATAAAATCTTTAAAAAAAAAAAAATTAATGTTGTTAAAATGTCCATACTACCCAAAGAAATCTACAGATTCAATGAAATCCCTATCAAATTTCCTACGGTATTTTTCACAGGAATAGAACAAATAGTCTTAAGATTTCTGTGGAACCACAAAAGCCCTCAAATAGCCAAAGCAATCTTGAGAAAGAAGAACAAAGCTAGAGGCATCACACACCCTGATTTCAAACTACATTACAAAGCTACAGTAAACAAAACAGTATGGTATTGACATAAAAACAGGCACACAGATCAGTGGAGTAGAATAGAGAGCCCAGAAATAAATCCACACATACATGGTCAACTGATTTACATTCAAAGGAGGGAAGAATATACATTATACAGTCTCTTCAATAAATGGTATTGGGAAAACTGAACAGCCACATGCAAAAGAATGAAACTCTACTACTATGCTATATTATGCACAAAAATCAACTCAAAATGGACTAAAGACTTGAATGTGAGACCAGAAACCATAAAACTCTTAGGAAAAAAAAACAGGTGGTAAACTCCTTGACTTGGTGATGAGTTTTGGATCTGACACCAAAAGCAAAGGCAACAAAAGCAAAAAGAAACAAGTGAGACTACATCAAACTACAAACTTCAGCACAGCAAAGAAAATCATCAGCCAAATCAAAGGTAACATACTGAATGGGAGAAAACTCTGATAGGGGGTTAATATCCAAAAAATAGAAAAAGAACTCAAACAACTCAAGAGCAAAAAAGTCCCCCAAATAATTCAAATAAAAAAACGAGCAAAAGATCTGAATAGACATGTCCCCAAAGAAGACGTACAGATGGCCACCAGACACATGAAAAGATGTTCAACATCACTCATCATCAAGGACATGCAAATCAAAACCACAATGAGCTATCATCTCACATCTGTTAGAATGTTTATAATCAAAAAGACAAGAAATAATAGTGTTGACAAGGATGAGGAGAAAAGGGAACCCTGGTGCACTGTTGGAAGGAATGTAAATTGGTACAGCCAATGGAAAAGAGTATGGAGGTTCCTCAAAAAATTAAAACTAGAGCTACCATACCAGCAATTCCACTTCAGGATATTTTTATGAAGAAAACAGAAACACTAACTCAAAAAGAGACATGCGCTCCCATGTTCACTGCAGTATCACTTACAACAACCAAGATATGGAAACAACCCAAGAGTCCCTTCAATGGGTGAATGGATAAAGAAAATGCTATATATATATGGAATATTATTCAGCTATAAAAATGGATGAAATCTTGCCACTTGTGACAACATGGAAAGAGCTTGAGGGCATTATCCTAAGTGTAAGTCAGACAGAGAAAGACAAATACCATATGATCTCACTTGCATGTGAAATCTAAAACAAAAACAAAAGCCAAGTTCATAGATACAGAGAACAGATTTGTGATTGCCTAAGGAGGGGAGTAGTAGGAGTGAGGAGGGTCAAAAGTATAAACTTCCAGTTATAAAATAAATAAGTCATGGGGATGTAATATACAGCATGGTGATTAGTTAATAATACTGTATTGCCTATTTGAAAGTTGCTAAGAAAGTAAATCTTAAAAGTCCTCATCACAAGAAAAAAAAGTTGTGTAAATATGTATGAGGTTAACAACAGCAAAAAAAAAAAAAAAAAAAAAAGGAAGATAAATGGATGGAATGACAAGACTAGCATGGCAAAGAATGTTGTGGAATGTAAGTTAGCAGACTGGCAACAGGGAGGTCAAACGACCTTAATCGGCAGAATAACAAGCCTGGAAATGATCTGATAACAGCAGAGAGTCACTGAGGTTCCTGAGCAAGGGAGTGGGAAAGCCAGATATTGGATACCACTCTTTGCCTCCATCTATCTTGGCACATCAGAAATTTGAGGCCAATGGATCCCAATCACTATCATCTTTGGTCGATGCCCAAAGTAAAACCTTTACATTTACCTGTTCTTTCTCTTAAACCATAACAGTATAGCAAAATATGGTAGAAAGAACATTTATTTTGTAGTAAGAGAGACTCGAGTTTAAATTATAACTCTACTTCTCTACTTTTGTAGTTTCTGTGACCTTGGGCAAGTTATTGGCCTTTTTGAGTCTGAGAGGAGGGAGCTGGAGAAGGAAGTCATTCTATATAGATGGGACAATAAACCTGAAATACCCCGAGGACAGAGCATGTTTGAAGATTCAAGGATAACAAAGAAGCCAGGGTGGTAGGAGCAGAGTGAGCAAGGGGGAGAGAGAGAGAGAAGAGTGGGGGGGGGGGGGGGGGGATGGGTGGTAATACAGATTTTATAGGGCCTTGTACATCATTGTAAAAACTTTGGCTTTCAGTGAAATGGGAAGCCATTTGAGGGTACAGAACTGGAGAACGTCAGAATCCAACTAATTTTTAAAGTATTACCCTGGTTACTATGTGGAAAACAGACTATAGAGAAACCAAAGATGAAAGCAAGATCTATTAGTAGGCTCTGCAATGACACGGACTAAATCAGGAGCCAATGGAAATGATAAGAAGTGATCAGATACTGTATTTAGAAGAAAGAGAAGATAGGATTTGTCAATGGATTGAATTTTGGAACCAGACAGACTGAATTTATAAAGAAAAGGTTGGAGAGAAATACACTTAAGGACATTTACAAGGTTTGGGCCTGAGATGAGAGGTCCCAACAGGTGTATTGTGACAGGAGTAAAATGCCAGGTAGGTGTATCATGGGAGAGGGGATAGCAAAGGTTTGGCTTTGGACAAATTAAATAAAGATGTTCACTAGACAGTGAAGCAGAAAAGTTATATGTTGGATAAATAAGTCTATAAATTAGAGGTCCATCCTAAAGATATAAAATTGGGAGGCCTTCATGTATGGATAGCATTGAAAATATAAGATGGAATGAGATCACTAAGGAATGAGTAAGAGTATGAATATGAAAAAGGGGGATGCCTGGGTGGCTCAGTCGGTTAAGCAGTTGCCTTTAGCTCAGGTCATGATCCCAGGGCCCTGAAACTGAATCCCCCATCGGTCTCCTTGCTTAGCAGGGAGCCTACTTCTCCCTCTGCCTGCTGCTCCTCCTGCTTGTGCTCTCTGACAATAAATAAATAAAAACTTAAAAAAAAAAAGTATGAAAAAGGGTCAGTGACTAAGCCTTCACTGAGTCCAAGATTTAGAGGTTGGGGTGCTAAAGAGCACTCCACAAGGAAAACTGAGAAGGAACCAGTAAAGTAGGAAAAGAACCAGGAGAAAGTGGGGATGGCAGAATCAAGTGTTCCAAGAAGACAGAGGTTCAAAGTATCAAACAGTTTGCTCCTAGTTCAAGATGAAGATTCATATGTATTTATCAGATTTAATAGTGTGGAGGTATTAATAACCTCGACAAGAAAAGTTTCAGTAAAGTAGTCAAAACCTGATTGAAATGGGTTCAAAAAATAAGAGACAAAGTAGAAACAGCTAATTCAAGCGACTTTCGAAATGAGTTTTTTACATTAAAAAAGTACCTTTTAATTCAAGTATCATGTTTACACATAAAAGTATACATATCCCAGTGAACAATGACAAAGTGAATACTTGGTTTCTTTTAAGGACCCTAGCTCAAAAGAAAGCAGAAAATGGAGCAGCGGCTGAAGGAGGGACAAATGGTATTAATAAGTTTTTGTTAAGAGATGGAATAACAGCATATTTGTATCAGAAATGACTCAGTAGGGAGTAAAAAATCGAAGATATGGGAGAGAGAAGACAATCGCTAAAGCAACATCCTTGGGTAGAAGGTCACAGGATCTGTCGTACCAGTGAAGAGCTCAGCCACATTGAGTGCACAGACACTTCATGCTTTAGTAGGTGGGAAGAAAGTAGTGGATGAAACACAAGTGAGGGTGGTAAATGTCGAGTGTGTTAAGGTTTTCTTCAATACTTCTACTGACTCAATGAAGTAGGAAGCAGATCATCAGCTTAGACAAGGTTCAGAGGACTATCTCTGGAGCCTAACTGCCTGGGGTAGAACCCTAGCTTTATCATTTACTACCTCTGCGATCTTAGGCAAATTATTCAACTTCTGGATGCACTGGTTTCCTTATTTTGTTTTTTTTTTTTTTCTTTAAAGATTTTATTTATTTATTCGACAGAGAGAGAGACAGCCAGCGAGAGAGGGAACACAAGCAGGGGGAGTGGGAGAGGAAGAAGCAGGCTCATAGCAGAGGAGCCTGATGTGGGGCTCGATCCCATAACGCCGGGACCACGCCCTGAGCCGAAGGCAGACGCTTAACCGCTGTGCCACCCAGGTGCCCCATGGTTTCCTTATTTTGAAAATGTATTGATAACAATTATTTTGTGTAACTGTTACAAGTATTAAAGGAGGTAAGAGTAGGGGCGCCTGGGTGGCGCAGTCGTTAAGCGTCTGCCTTCGGCTCAGGGTGTGATCCTGGCGTTATGGGATCGAGACCCACATCGGGCTCCTCTGCTATGAGCCTGCTTCTTCCTCTCCTGCTCCCCCTGCTTGTGTTCCCTCTCTCGCTGGCTGTCTCTGTCAACTAAATAAATAAAATCTTAAAAAAACAAAAAAAAAAGGGAGGTAAGAGTAAAACACTTACAACTGGGTCTGACAGAAGACATGCTCAGTAAATGTTACCCACTATTCTCAATCATGGGAGAGGAGGAAACAAAAGTGTTAGAGGTTTCAGGAGGAAAGAAGGGAGGGATGAGACAGTCTGTAGCAAAGTGATTAAAGTCAATAAATCCAAAAATAGCCAAACAGAGTTAAGGGCTTATTTGAGATTTGTGGTCATTAATTTAAAGACCAACCAGCAAGATTCAGGCACAGCGCAGGTAGAGTTTGATTGAGATTGGAATTTGCTAGACAAATATAATGAGTGGAAGAGAGATGAATGGAATGATTATGATGAGTCACGGAGTCCAAGCTGTATAAGTAGGAAAGTAAGGACATGTCAGAGTGAGGACTGCTGAAATCATGATGGATTAAAGAACTGTATGTGTAGGAAGGGGAGAAAAAATGTTGGAGTTGGGTTTCAAGAGAAAATGCTAAAATCATAGAGATGGTGATTAGAGACGGAGATGTTTTTAGGATGAAGTATGTTGAACTAAAAGGCCAGGGTATTGGAAAGATCCTACAAGGATTTTGAAATGATAAAAAATAATGATGGTAGTTTTGGAGAAGCCAAATGAGCCCAGTGTAAAAATCTTGAGAGTAATCTTTCATTATAACAAGGAGGAATATAGGTGGAAGAGAATGAAAAATGAACTTCAAGCTATTCTATTGCTGTTTGCTTTCTTTTCATTTGTTTTCAAGGAAAAAGAAGAAAAAATAGTCTAGAAGTAGATGTGAGAAGGAAGGTGGACCACTACCCCATCAAGAGGCCCAAGGTCAAAGGAATAGGAAGGAAAACGGACACAACTTGGAGCGCTGCAATGAAAACGGGGTTTTCAGGGGACAGCCAGGTTTCAGCAAGGTAACAGAATGAGGGAATGTTTATAAAAGACAGTGCTAATGAAGGACCATGAGTTCAGAGAGCACAGACACTTTAAAGGGCTGGAGAGATAGAGAAAATGGTTCAAATTAGGAGATATTCAAAGAGAAATGAGATAATAAATGAGAGAAAGGAGATGAGTGATACTTCCTGGGAGTTCTAGGATTCTTTCAAATTACCTGCTAAATAAGTAGTGTGCCTGCCTTGATCTTGACTGTCATGAGGTAATTTGGGTTAAAGGGGCATGATGGAATTAGTCCTGTTTTTGAGGCAGCCTTGATGGTAAGGCTGTGAGTAGTGGGGAAGGAACAATGATGTTTTTCCTGGAGGAATCCAGAGCTCTGGGGCCCTATCTTAATTCCTAATTAATGGTCAAGTAAAGGCTGAGGGAGAATAATGCCAGGAGGTGCAGAGGGTATGCAAAGGCCTCTTCTGCATTTTTTCAGATGGTATGAGGGGGGCCAGGCACATCACTGGATCCTCCAGTCAGGGCCTGGACTAAGGTGAGGCAAGTAAAGTACTTCCCCTGGGTATAAAACTTGAGAGGGTGCCAAATAACTCTGTAATCAAGATAAGTATTTTAATGCATTTTTAAAAATTGAAATTAATGCAGAAAGATAATGCACAAAATATCAAAGTTTCAATAAGAACAAGATCAAAACTATTTTAGAATTCGCCCCCATCTTCTACTAAGCAAACTGGTAAATGAAAAGTGCAACTTAATTCAAGCTAATCAATAGAAAATTTACTAAAACAAAAGAAACAGCAAATATGCAACCTATAGGCATACTTTCATTAAAGATTTTATAAATGAGACTCACCAGTTTTCTTCTTCAGGTTTAATTTCTCTCTGTTCATGTGTTTTGAGATGGGTATTATCACTTTTTTTGTTTTTTTAACAGTTGACGTTTTAGATTCCACAGGAGAAAAATGGATTCTTTTGATTTCTTGTACCTCTGTATGTTCTGTAACTGTAATTCTAACATTTGCATCGTTGCTGGTTCCCTCACTCTTTCTTTTACGGGCAACTAAAGTGGTCTTTGAGGGAGGAGTTATTACATTTTTATAACTCTTAGATTTATTGAATACTGGATCTATAACTGGAAGACAAGATTGAAAACTATCTTTCTCTTTTCGATTATCTGTTACTTTTTCAAATTCGCCTGCTACACTGTTGAGACCTCTTTTTGCCTTTGGTTTATTAGTCTCCTTTTGGTTTTCTCTGGTACAGGTGGGTTTCCTTTTAGTAACAGTAGCAGAAAGTATAGGGCGTCTTGTAAGTTTATCATGGCTGTAACTAGGAATATCTTGAATTGTAGAAAATTTAGGTTGATCTGTTGTAGAACTATAACAATTTGACTTCATTTCTAAAGCTTTGGGGTCTTCAAAAATAGCTTTGGGAGATTCTGAACCCCGACATTCAGGAATACGAGGTAAAACTCCATTTGTTCTCTGATCTTGAGACTGTGAGAACTGAGAATTTTTATTTGATGATGGTGATAATCTACATGTTTGCTGGGATATACATATATATGCCATATTATCTTTTACAAATTGATTTGGGGATAGAATTGGATTAATTGACTCTGATTCTAGATCCTGATTTAGTCCATAATTATCATTTATGAAAGAATCAGGACTTAAGATTGTCCGGTAATTTTCATGTACAGTTTTTGATTCCAAATGCACAGGACTTGAATTATCTTTCATAAACGTATCTGATG
Source organism: Ursus maritimus (assembly GCF_017311325.1). Classification (NCBI taxonomy): domain Eukaryota; kingdom Metazoa; phylum Chordata; class Mammalia; order Carnivora; family Ursidae; genus Ursus; species Ursus maritimus. The sequence continues at coordinate 97,332,492 of NW_024424452.1, forward strand.
AAAGACATGTCACTACCTTTAGTTCATTATTAGCTTCATGGCTGTTTTTTACAAAGGAATCTGGGCTTAGAAAATTTCCTTGGCTTTGTGTAATGTTCAAAGTGGAAAAACAGGTTGGGGTAAGAATAAGTTTACTATTCTCTTCAGTTTGGCCATTAATATTATTTGTGGAGTTAAAGGAAGTTTCATTTACAACTTTCTCACTAAAATTAAAATCTTCCAAAATGCTGGCACCTTCTGCTTTCAACAGTTCCCCGTTTTCACATGCATGAAGAGATGTGTATGTTGTAGATCGACGTACAGAAAGAGGCAAGGAAGTCTCACCATGGCATTCCTTGAAAATGGGACTAATAGGTGATATCGGTATTTTATTTTCTTCAAGGATTAAAGAGTTGTTTTCTGTTGGAGAACAGCTTTCATTCATAGCCAAATTTTCACAAGCTTGTAATGGGTTCCTCACTCTGTCAACTTTTTGTGAAACACAAAATGTTTTGTTAACATTTTGAATACAGGAAATCCTCTTATTACTTGAAGAGGCTGACATTTTCTTCTTATTAATCGTATCCCAAAGACTCCTCTGCAAAAAATAAGCAAAACATAGAGGTTAAGTTGATAGCTACTGAACATTACCTTTAAATTAGCAATATTATGTATGTTACCTCAAGACTTATCAAAATAATCTTTCGGAGGAGTTAAGATGACAGAGTAGGAAAGGGACCCTATTCTTGCCTCGTCTCTCAAGCACAGCTAGATAAGCAATCATTCTGAACACCCAAGAAATTATTCTGAGGACTGAGAAACAAACTGCATAACTGGAGGGAGAAAAGAGGTCACACAGTGGAAGATAGGAGGTGTAGAGACATGATCTGGGGGAGAAAAGAATCACAAGTGCTGTGAAGGGGAGGGAGTGGTGTTTGAGTATTCACACATCAATCAACATAATACACCACATTAGTAAAATAAAGATCGAAACCATATGATCCTCTCATAGATGCAGGTAAAGCATTTGACAAAGTACAGCATCCATTCTTGATAAAAACCCTCAACAAAGTAGGTATAGATAGAGCATATCTCAACATCATTATGGCCATATATGAAAGACCCACAGCTAATATCACCTTCAAAGGGGAAAACAGAGCTTTTCCTCTGCAGTCCCAAGACAGGGACCCAAGACAGGGATGTCCACTCTCACCACAGTTATTTAACATAGTACTAGAAGTCCTAGCCTCAGCAGTCAGACAACAAAAGGAAATAAAAGGCATTCAAATCAGCAAGGAAGAAGTCTTTCACTATTTGCAGATATGATACTACATGTAGAAAACATGAAAGACTCCACCAAAAAATTGCTAGAACTGATACATAAATTCAGTAAAGTTGCAGGATATGAAGTCAACATACGGAAATCTATTGCATTTCTATACACTGATGAAGAAAGAGCAGAAAGGGAAATTAAGGACTCGATTCCATTTACAACTGCACCCAAAACCATAAGGTATCTAGGAGTAAACCTAATCAAAGAGGTAAAAGATCTGTATTCTGAAAACTATAGAACACTTATGAAAGAACTTGAAAATGACACAAAGAAATGGAAAAATATTCCATGCTCATGGGTTGGAAGAACAAATTTTCTTAAAATGTTTATATTACCCAAAGCAATCTACATGTTTAATGCAATCCCTATCAAAATACCACTGGCATTTTTCACAGAGCTAGAACAAACAATCCTAATATGTGTATGAAACCACAAAAGACCTGAATAGCCAAAGCAATCTTGCAAAAGAAAAGCAAAGCTGGAAGCATCACAATTTCAGATCTTTTTTTTTTTTTTTTTTTTTTTAAGATTTTATTTATTTGACAGAGACAGAACGAAAGCACAAGCAGGCAGAGTAGCAGGCAGAGGGAGAGGGAGAAGCAGGCTCCTTGCTTTGCAAGGAGCCCAATGCAGGGCTCGATCCCAGGATCCTGGGATCATGACCTGAGCCGAAGGTAGTAGCTTAACCAACTGAGCCACCCAGGCGCCCCGACAATTCCAGATTTCAAGTTATATTACAAAGCTGTAGTCATCAAGACAGTATGGTACTGGCACAAAACCAGACACATAGATCAGTAGAACAGAATAGAAAACCCAGAAATGGACCCACAACTATATGGTCAACTAATCTTCAACAAAGAAGGGAAGAATATCCAATGGAAACAAGTCTCTTCAACAAATGGTGTTGGGAAAATTGGACAGGCACATGCAGAAGAATGAAACTGGACCACTTTCTTACACCATGCACAAAAATAAATTCAAAATGGATGAAAGATCTATGTGAGACAGTAAACCAACAAAATCCGAAAGGAAAAAATAGGCAGAAACATCTTTGACATCAGCTGTAGCAACTTCTTACTAGACAGGTCTCTAAGGCAAGAGAAAGAAAAGCAAAAATGAACTATTGGGACGTCATCAAGATAAAAAGCTTCTGCACAGTGAAGGAAACAATCAATGAAAGTAAAAAGGTAACCTAAGGAATGAGAGAAGATACTTGTAAATGACATATCTGATAAAGGGTTAGTATCCAAAATCTATAAAGAGCTCATCAAACTCAACACCCGAAGAAAAAATAATCAATTAGGAGATGGGCAGAAGACAACAACAGACATAACAGACATTTATTTCTCCAAAGAAGGTGTCTAGATGACTAAAAGACATGAAAAGATGCTCAACATGACTTATCATCAGGGAAATATAAGTCAAAACTACGATGAAATAGCACCTCACACCTGTCAGAATGGATAAAATTAGCACAGGAAAAACACATGATGGCAAGGGTGCAGAGAAAGGGGAGCCTTCTTACACTGTTGGTGGAAATGCGAACTGGTGCAGCCACTCTGGAAAACAGTATGGAGGTTCCTCAAAAAGTTAAAAATACAACTACCCTCAGACCCAGCAATTGTACTATTGGGTATTTACCCAAAGGACACAAAAATACCGATTCAAAAAGGCATGTGCACCTCAAAATTTATAGCAGCATTATCAACAATAGTCAAATTATGGGAAGAGCCCAAATGTCCATTGACTGATGAACGGATAAAGAAGATGGATATGTATACACAACAGAATATTACTCAGTCATCAAAAAGAATATCTTGCCATTTGCAATGAGGTGGATGGAGCTACAGTGTATTATGCTAAGGGAAATACGTCAATGACAGAAAGACAAATACCTATGCTTTCACTCATATGTGGAATTTAAGAAACAAACAGATGAACATAGGGGAAGGGGAAAAAAAGAGGGACAAGAGACTCTTAACTATAGAGAACAAATTGAGGGTTGCTGGAGAGAATGTGGGTGAGGGATGGGCTAAATGGGTGCTAGGTATTAAAGAGAGCACTTGTGATGGGCACTGGGTATTATATGTAAATGATGAATCATTAAATTCTACTCCTGAAACCAATATTACACTATATGTTAACTAGAATTTAAATAAAAATCTGAAACAAAAAAACACAAAAGACTTCTCAAAATTTTTACATGTTCTTATTTTCTTAGAGTAAATCACAGAATGATTAAAACTTATTACCTTTTTCTTTTTCTGCTCTTCTGCATTTCCTAGTAATATAGCTTGGTGTTTCAGAACATCATTTACAAGAAATGTCACAATCTCTCTTACTCGGCCTTCTTTTAATGGTGTCCAGTTAACAGAAATAACAATTTTTTCTTTAGGCTATAATCAAAGAACACATTTTGAATGAGTATAAAAGTTGTGATGCATAATAATCAAAACATTATGTACAGTTTAAAATACAGCAGATGACTAATAATTGTTAGTCACCAATGCTCTACACCCTAATAACATCTAACAAGTCAAATATATTTTCCTACCCGATCTAATTTCATTATAAGGAAAAAAGCCGCTATTAATAACAAGGTTCAACAAGAAAATAAAATTGTAATAAAATCTTAATTGCATCCACAGCCTGGCAGGAATTCATCAAATGCAAAACCCTGACAATGACAAAACAAACTCTGTGTCCATCGTTTTTCAGGGGAAAAAAGACAAGTTTTGTTGCAAAGTAGAAACCATAAAACATCATAAACAGCTAATTTAAAATAAATAACACTTTCAAAAAGTGAACTTTTACTCTATAATAAACAGCAAATTCTAAAAAAAAAATAAAAAACCCATAAAACAACTCTAGTCCACATAACAAAAAGAAATAAAAAGTATTACACAGATGGAAAAAAAATCTATCTTCCCATAGAACGAAAAGCAGGCATTCATAAAGTAGACGGGAGGGACAGGTTCTTAAGTGTAACTGAACCACTGCTGGCACACAAGTCAATGGACCTCAGATTAGGGCCTCTTCTCACTACCTTATGAAGCAGTTGTATAGACAACTAGTCAGACTTCCTCAGCTAATGGTCTATTTTCACACTTTCGGAGATTCTCAATGGGAAGGGCACAGCAGTCAAAATAAGCACGTAAATTCTTTAGTTTTTGGTAAGAGGGATGGAAGCATTACTATGGCCAATGCAATGCAGAAAAGCTACCCAGGTTGTTCTTGAAACAACAGTTGTAAAATTAAATTTGATTCACCATTAAAACTACACTGTAGCAAAGGGGCAAAAAAGGATCAAAATATTAAAGCATGTGCATCACATGCTTGTTTTTTTGCTGTAGACATATTCAGCCAAAACAAAGCTCTCTATTTCACCGCATAAGTAGTTACCCCGACTCTATTTGGAGTCAGTTTCCCTGATACATATGTAAACTAAAACGCATATTAAGATGACTGATAGTAAAAGCTGCTCTAACCAAGTTACTCACGGCAATCCTAAAAATAGATAGATTAAAATGCTTCTAAAGATGCACCGTGCACGCGTAGTGATACGCTGTCACCGCCCAAATTAGCGCCGACCCTACCCATCTATAGAGCATGTGGAATAAGGACTAGCCCAGAGTCAGTGAAAGGAGGTAAGGGGTCCTTCGTTTGTGGGTTTCTTTTTCAAGTCGCACCCCTGCAACCAAAATGGGCACAGGAGAGCCGGGAGCCGGAGCGCGGGCCCGGGCACGCCCCGCCCACCACCTACCTGCAGCTCGAACCAGCGCAGCGAGACACTAAAGCCCTGCTCAGCGGCTGGGAAGTGGGAGATCTTCACTTCAGTGATCTCGTCGTTAGGGTTGTCCAGGACCAGAGGCAGCGTCCGCGAGTCTCCCAAGCGCACATCTCCGAAGCAGAGGAAAGGCGACCTGCAGAAGTGGCTGAGAGACAGGACCGGCGGGGAAGCTGCGGCATCCTCGGCCGCGTTGCCCCGCAGCCCCGCCGGCGGCCTCCGTTCGGTGGGGCTCACCTCCCAGCTTCGCCCCACACGCCGGGTCGCCATGGCAGCTTCGAGACGCCGCCCGGAGATTCTGGCGCAGCTCCCACAAGGCTGCTGCGGAGCGGGGACCCCGGCCGCGGCCGCTCGGAGGCGGCTGTGGAGGTCGTACAGCGAATTCGCCCCCCTTTCGTTTCCAGTCGCCGACACGCCAGAAAAAAAAGAAGCAAACGCCACAAATTCGCAAACTCCAAAGGGGAGCAAAACAAGTGTGGCCCTAACTTCGGTTTAAACTTCTCGCCTCCACCAATGGGCGCGCCAGGGCACCGCCCACTTCCTCACAAGGCCAATCAATGCGCAGCAGCCTCCGGCCAATGAGAAGACAGCGCCTTATTTAAACGATTACATGGGCCGCCACTGGCTCTGAGCGAAGGAGGCGAAAACCTTGGTGGAGTCTTGGCGACACCCGGAAACCCGTGGTTTAGACTCGAAATTCGCTTATTTGTAAACAGGTTGGGTTAAAGGGGAGAGAGTTAACAGCATTTCCACAGTAAACGTAGCAATCATTGCGGGTGACCGAGACAACCTTAGGTAAAACCGTTAAGTAGACAAAACTTAATTCAAACCATTCCTCTCAGCTAATATACCCCACTCAGAATTATATTCATTAGCTTTCCTTTTGCGGTTTCCTGGGGGAGAGATGGGGGGGGGGAATGAAGAAAATTAAATTTATCGTTGTGTGAATCTGCTTATTTCTGTGACTGTCTATACAAGTTCTCAGTCATTTTACATGCTGGTTCTTACCTCAGGATTCTGGGAGCAAAACTAGATAAACAAAGAAAACTGAGATTCCCAAGAATTCATAAGTAATGGTTTTGACAGCCAGTGCCCTTGACAACTTCTTCGTTTTTAATTGTAGGTATCTAATAATAATGATTATGGCTTGCATATTAGTATTACTATATACAAAGGATTGTTTAAAGTCCTTTACACATTTACTTCAACTTTCACTTCAGTTGAAATAGCTACTATTATTTGTATTTTACAGATGAACAATACAGAGCACACAAGACAGCAAGTTGCAAAGCTAGGATATGTACACAGGCAGTTTGCAGTCTTGCTCTTATCCACGATACCATACCTGCCTCTAAAGATAGTAAGAAACTAAAATATAATGTATGGACGTGTGTATGGGTACACAAAGTATACACAAAACAAAGTCTGAGTAGAAAAATGAGAAAGGGGAGATACTAAATTATATTCATTGACACCCAAAATAACCTGATGTTGAATCCTGTTAAACGATTTTTAAACAAAATTGTTTATTGAGGTTTTTTTGTGGGGGCGGGGGTGGGGGGGGTTTTAGGACTGATCACAATAAGAACACTACTAGTTTTTTTAAGCAAAAAATGTTAATATGAGTAACAATGATTTTCAAGTACACTTAACTTATATTATTTCATATCGTTAATGTTATTCATCAATTAACATTGCAAATATAAGCCCTCTTAAAGCTTAAGTCACTGAAATGTTTTTTTCAACTCTTTTAACATGGTGGTAGCACATTTTGTTTATGTGTTTTCCCTTCATGGTTTTTCATGAAGAAATGCTATTAACTCACTTTTTTTTTTTTTAAAGAAGCACAATGAACTGTCCTATTTTTTATTTGCCCCTCCACTTCCATTCCCCACTCTTTTACAGACTGTTCTTTGCTGTGGGATTCTGATCTACATTCTGTATATGCTACATTAATAGCTTTTTTACTCTGCGGCTTCTGTTTCGCTTCAAAGAGGGAGGTCACTAAGGGAGAGGAGGGAGGTGAGGGTACTTACTTCCTCCCCTCTCTCACCTTGGGCTGACTACATCTCAACATTAAAAGCAACACATAGCTGAATAGGTGCCCTCTCCACATGGGTCTTTCCCCTCATCCCTTTGGATCTAGGGGTGGAAATACCATAGCTGTTAATAGTTCCAGGGTATTGCATTATTGCTTGTTTCCCTACATCCCAGTCACATCTTTGCAAATGCAGGTGACCTTAGAACATGGGTTTGAACTGCACTGGTCTACTTACATGTAGGACTTTTTACAGTACTGTAAATGTATTTTCCTCTTATGATTCTCTTAATAATATTTTATTTTCTCTAGCTTACTATATTGTTTAGGAATGTAGTATAAAATACATGTAACATACAAAATATGTGTTATGTCATTGGTAAGGCTTTTGGTCAACCATAGGCTATTAGTAGTTAACTTTTTTGAGGAGTTAAAAGTTATGCACATTTTCAACTACAGGAGGGGTCAGTGTCCCCGACACCCACATTATTCAAGAGTCAACTGTATTTCGCAGCCTCTCTCTCAAATCTACACCTTGGGAAAAACTGGCGATTTCCTTATGACCATTTCATAAAGGAAGGAAAAGCCTGGTTTATGGATGGAACTGTATGGTAAGCCAGAGGTTCCATTTGTTTATGGTCTTTGCATTCAATTTTTAAGGAGGCATGCAGAGTATGTTCTGCATTCCCATGCTGTTAAAATGTGTTCAATAAAACCTAGATATGCTTTATTAGGACCAAAGAACTTTATATTTATTTTAAATATCAAAATAACACAAAGAACTAGTTCAATATACAATACACTTCCTAGTCTTCACAGAGAACTGAATTTTTCTATAAAGACATTTGTACTTATGAAACATGAGACAGCTAAAATATCTATGTAACTCACAAGATACTTCACACACAGTTGACAAAATAATGAATTTTGATATTTTAGATTTTTCTTTGTAATTGCTTTTAAGTATCCTTTAATGATTAAAAACAAAACTTATGATTTGAGACTGAAGGCTAAGTTCAAAAGCATTTCCACTTTAATGTACATCATAAATCCCCTTAATTAGAACACTAACTACACAACATGGAGCAGCTAAATGCCCACCTCTGTATTCATTCTTTTTGGCAGCCACACTCATCTATTGTAATACAGTTGTATCTATAAGGATAGGAAAAGTCCAATTGTTGGAAGAAATAAAAATTTTGTAATTACACCACAGTACACTGTCCAACTTTAACGCAAGCAGGAATACCAAGCAAAGAGGCAAAATAACAATGAGAAGTATACATGCTCTTCATTCAAGAAATGTTTTAGAATCTCCAACAATAATGCAAGCACTGAAATTACTTTTTTACTTAAGAATTAAAAAAAGATATGCCCATCTTTGTATGACCTCTATTCTTTCAATATAATTCTTATTTTCTCTTTGTATAAATGGCTGCAGAGGCTAAATTGTCTTGGGATTCTTCAATAGTCATAGATTTAAAATCAATACATAGCAAGTTGAATGAAACATTAAACAAAACATAGTCACTCTCTCTACCAAGACCTTCTTTCTCTCATCTTCCACACAACCTAATCCTCTAACTTCTATCTTATTAATGCTACTTCCAAAGAGAAGAGCAAAATGCATGCTAATATTCTAGGATAAAAGTATCTTTAGGTTGAAATAACATTAGAGGAAACAAAGGGGTGATCCCCCCAAAAGAACACAGACTTTACCAAGAGGGGGATGTGCAAAAGAAAGGGGAGGATCTAAGGAAGAATTGCCTATAGTTCCTAGAAATTATTTAGAAAATTATTCTCACATTATCCATTATTCACCCTAATCACAAGTAACATTTATCATAATACTATTTAAAGTTTTAAGAAATGCTACTTGTTCCTTATTAAAGAATACATTTTTAGTCACTTCAAATTTGGCACTGAGTCTTAGAATAATTCAAATATGACTTTAAAAGTCCTAATTTTTCCTGAGTTCATCAACTCAAATTGTAGGTTGGTTGGGATGTTGCTGCTCCTAATGAGAAACTCATCTAGAACCATCACCTCTAGTTCAGTTTTAGGCAAACTGAAATGAGAAGCCATTCAATGTAGAGCTGTGTAGTCGTAGGAACTGATTACTTTTAAAAAGGGAGGGGAAGGTGAGGGGGAGGAGGAGACAGAGAGGCAGACACACTACTCATTTTATTTTATTTGTCAGATTCCTCTAATAAGCATCTAGAGACAGGCCCTGGAGTGGCTTCACAGTAACTATAAAGGCCACAAAAGAGATTTAAAAAAACCAAATGTTCACACTAGTACTTAGTGCCATTTCCCTAAATAATCACAAAGTAATCTAAAAAAAGTGTTGCCTGACCAGCAGGCAGCACAAACATAAAACCCATAACAACAACAACAAAATCAAAATCATTTATTAACCAGTACAATCTAGCCAGCAGAATCAATTTTAAGCAACTACAACACAGTGAAAAGGCACAAAGCATTCAATTCAGAAAAGACTGGGTATAAAAAGGACACTGTCAAAGAGCGAATGCTCTAAATCTGACTTTTCATCAATGATATGTTAAAATGATCTGGTAGGAAGAGAACTCAAACTTATAAACACACCAGTTTAATTGTGTTTCTGTTTGCAATTAAAGAGTGAAAAGCAATGAATGATATTTAATTACTTATTAGCCCTTAACAGTTTATAGTCACTCTGCAAAGATGTCTTGACACTTTTAAAGTTGACAGAATATTATTAGTGTACCTATTTCATGACCTACAATCACTTAAAAGGAAGTCACTTAATAAAGCACCAGTTTAAAACCCTATTTATGCTACTCCTTTTCTCCCAGCAATAAATGACTAAATTACTTAAAAGTATGCAAAGATCATTCATTACCTTTACAGTTGTTGGTTAAATCTTGCTGGCATGAAGAACAAACCCTAATCTTTAATGGTATCTTAGGCTGCAAAAAATAGGTGGGGTTTCTTATAAAAATAACTTCAACTTGTCTTAAAAAAAAATTCTAAGGCAAAATTATTTTAATAGTGTAGTGTAAAAAATAAGTTTATTATTTAGCATTTAATAGTGTCCACTTAAAGGTAACATTCAATTAATTAAACTGAGGAAAACTGAGTATTCTTACTTGTAATTGGTGTGTCAGTAGGACTATTCCCAGAGTATTTTCTTCTGTTTTTATTATACATATAAACACAAACATTTAATCTTAGTATTCAAACTAATGATTTTTTTAAAAATCCATAATACTAGGACTTCAACTGTGCTTCTTTGGACAAATATTTATTCAAACAACAAAGAATTTTAATTCTTTTAAACTATTTTAATACCTACTAAAAATCTTTGGTGCATTTAAGTAAAAACTGATTAGGTTAACAAATTTCTACACTTGATAAATTATTCAATTTACATATTAAGTGCTAACTGCTATCAGCTAAAAAATTAATTTAAAACAATAAATTATGTTCATAAAATAAAAAATTCTGAATGAGGCTAAACTTAGTTGCAAGATTCAAAATTTTAAGTATAGTTACAAAATTAATGGATTTTAGAGTTAATGGAACTTTTGTCCAAATACTCCAAATTAAATTACAAAAGGTTAACTGAAAAGAGTAGGCCTCATTACATATTTTTTGTGCCAACTTCAATGACTTATATACATTCAGTTTGCCCAAATCCATGAGGTTTTCACAATTTTAAAATTTCCTATATTCTAATTTTGGAAATTAGAGGCAGCAGATTTGTGTGTTTGTCCACCCGCTGAGATAATTTCTTCATAAGAATTAGACTAGTTCCCAGACTGTTTAAGATTACATGAGAAAATGTCGTGCCTGGCACAGAATAAGCATTTATTAATGCTAGCTTTCTTTCCCTATTAGTTAGTAGCTCTGACATTTATTAATGATGTGAGCTTAACTGAGTCCTTTATCTTAACCTCAGATTCTTCATCTCTAAAATGGGAATATAGCATGTCCTTTCTCTTTCAGAGCTGGTTATGAGGTTAAATAAGATAACTGAGAGCATTTTATGAAAGAGTAAACCAATATTCAAGTTTATCTATAATAACAACTAAATATAATTCTATTCCACTTTATATAAGAGATGTATTCCAGAAAAGTTTTATACTGTAAACCAATTCCTACAATCAAATTATATATGTAAAGCACTAGGAAATTATTATTAATAGAATCTTAAAGTAAATACCTTCAAAAAGCAAAGTATTCTTTTCAATGTGAAAATGCAACACCCTCTTTCTTTCTTGCTACCAAGCATATAATATACCATACACAGACACATACATACCATCTGCCATAAATAAGTCCAAACTTTTCTATGATAGTGTCTATGTAAGGCAGGGTATACTTTTAGGTATTATTTCGTCTCATTGTAGTAAGTTTTTAGTTAAAAGTCTTGCTGGTCTTTATGATAAAAATCATAAAGATCTATATTTTTAAAAGTCAATTTGAAAGACTAACAGACTAACAGTACCTCATATAGTCAAGTTCAATCATGTAAGTACCCCAGATATAACATTTCCACACAAAAGAACCTTTTAAAAAGAAGAATACAGTAATTATATCTATTGATCCTAGATTAATTACAACCAAACATTGATAACTGAGGCAAAACTCAGGTTGGTTTTGTTACTTATATGAGCTACTTTGGTTAACTGCCTCAATCTCAACATTTTTTTTTTCTTTTGTTTTATTTCCACTAGTATGGTGAATGTTCCTGTAAAGTACCTTCATTTCTTAAGTGCTTCAGCAAACAAGTTTCCCCATTTATTAAGTGGTTAAATTTTATTCATTAAAACTTCATTTTTTTATTTGTGATTTTTTTTTCACAAGGGCTGGGCCAGACTTTACAGTTTACACAAAAAAAAGTGCTTAAAGCAATTAGGAGTGTAAACAAAACTGAACTAGAAAACTCTTAAAATTGCTATTTTCCAGTAGTTTATATACAAATGACATGCTAATAATAAAATCAACCCTGCCTATTCTAATTCTTCAAGCAGCTCTACTAGGAAACATTATCCTAGCTTAAGTTTAAATTGACTTGAAAGTATGGAAAGTGCACATCTTTAAAGGTATTTTATAATTCTGACTTTTTCCTCGATTAATTTTTATCAATGAGGTTTTTGCTCTAACTGCTATTTCCTTTCACCAAGTCCTCAAGTCTTATCTCCTACAAAAATAAAAAACAAGGATATTACAGACATTAGGCTTATGTGAAAACCAAAATAAAGGTCTAGATTACATGTAAATCTGTATACAAGTAGTGGTTCCCTTTAATTAAAGTAAACATTAAGTTTAGTTAGACATGAATTTTTATAATTTGTTTGGCACCTTCCCTAACAATTATATATGAAATATCTAGGTTCTGTTTCCCACAATTTTGTTAGCCAAAGTAAATGAGACCAAAAGTAGCTTGTTAATTAAATTTCATTGATAGTTATAATTGCCCCTCCTTTAGTGAGATGAAAATACATGCTACGATGTAATGTTGATGTTTCTTAAATGATAAAACATAAAAGATGAACTTACCTTCGAAGCTATCTAGTTAAAACTGTCATAATTTGCCTTTAATACCTTTTCAACTTATATAATTTAATGCCTACACATTAAAAATTTGCATTTCTTATTCATAATAATTGAAGCATAGCCAAAAACCAATCATTTGGATAATTATTTCAATTCTAGGTTTCATTTAACAAGCTAATCTTACGTTAAGTTAGCTTTTTGGCTTTGAGTTTGTCAAAAGACCAAAGGATTAATAATAACCTGAAATTAGGGCCACATTAAAAAAAAAAAACAACACAGAAATATCCAAGACTTCCCTATAAATTTAAATTCCTAGTTTCAGTTTTTTAAAATGTGGAAGAAACAATAATGAATTTTAAGTTAGGATAAGGAAGAGTTGCAATTATTAGTGTACTCTTATATTCTTTCTTAAAGGCTACATGGTCCTTAAGCTTGTTTAGAAGATGGTGAAGGGAGAAAAAAGGATTGAAACTAAAGAAGAATAAAAACTTCCATGGATAATTAAGAACAAAACCAAAAACAAAACCATAAAGTCAACAGCTAGTAATTTTGAAAAGTCTGAGAAACCATTAAAAATTAGCACTAAGTCATCTTTAAAAATCATAAAAATGTTCATTTCAAATATTATACCTCAAAATGTGTCCAAATATTCATATGTTCAGTAAACAGAGATACATATTTTTCTTGATTTTTCTGAGGACTGGAGAAACTAGAGAAAATGAAAAAATAGCAGCCTTACTAATTTAAAAGCCATCAGTCTAGGCTACCATTAGCACATAACCATCAAAAAGTCTGTGGAATGTTTAGATTTACTCATGAATGATGCTCATTATTAGAAATACTTTGTACAGCAGTAGCATTATCAAGGCCTAGTAATGTTCCAAGATAAGACTGTTCTCTAGGATCTAGCATTTGTTCAGGTCGTACTGGATGAACTATATTTGCAGGTTGAGGAGTGAGAGTATACTTTTCCAGAAAAGCTAAATCAGCTGCTCGGGGATAATCAGTTGCTTGTGGCTGTGGTGACAAGATCTCATGAGAAGATGGTGGGAGTGTGGTTGTATGACGCACCAGATCATTCTGAGTGTCAGGCATCTGAACTGGAACCAATGTTACTGGAACACATACTTCAGCAGACACATTCTGTAACATAGTCTTTGCTTCTGACTGATAAACTTTGGGCTGGTCCATATATTGTTTTGTTTCTGTTTGAAAGATTTTATCATCAGATGAATATTCTACTGGCAAAGATACAAGTTTTTCCTCAGAAGTACTGAGAGGATCGTCAGGAGATTTTATGCCATGAACATGGTCAATGTGGTATTTCAGCTTGTCTTTCCGCTTAAATGTTGCATTACAGTGCTGACAGTTGAAAGGTCGGGCATCAGAATGAATAACCAGGTGTTTTGTTAAGGTTTTCTTAATTCTAAAAGATTGACTGCAAATTTGACACTTGTATGGTTTTTCACCTGTATGAACAAAAATGAAATTAAGTGTAAAATGCATTCGCTTGATAAGACAATGATTTAAAGTAACAAATTTTCCACACGAATACTCACAAGAACTTAATAACAGCAGTGATATTATATGTTATCACAATAAAGGGAATGGGCTCAAACATTAAAAAGATCCGGGTTTGAATTCTAGCTGTACCACTTACCAGCGAAATCTGGAGCAAGACAGTTTCTGAGCATTGTTTCTTCACCAGTAATATGGAATAACAATAGTACCTACCTCAGAGTTGGTAAATGCATTGAATGAGAAAATGAGTAGTGTTTAGATCTGTACCTGGCATAAGTATTTAATGGACCCACTATTATTATTGTTTTCTTTTATTCCTACTATACCCCCTAAAAAAGTTGTAAAACCAAAACATCTGATTTCTTCCCACGAGAGAAGGGTAAAAAGTAAAACAGCAACCCTGATTAACCGAGTTCTTAGAATCAGACTAAATACTAGTGATACTTACATCTAGTCTGAGGTCAACATAGGAAGCTGGACTAGTTTTCACTTCTTCCTGAGTCAGGTTTCCATACTGTAGTTTTGGGTTTTGGTTTTTTTTTTTAATATGAAACATTATAAATTCCTAGGTTAGCCAGTGTTGTAGGCAGAATAATGGCCACCCAAAGACGTACGTGTTCTAGGGAGCTATAATTATGTTATTTTCCATGGCAAAAGGACTACGTAGATCTGATTAAAGATTCTGAAATGGGAAAATTAACTGGATTATCCAGGTGGGCCCAATTTAAACACATGAGTCTTCAAAACTGGCTGCTAACTGAAGAAGAATGGGTCAGAGAGATGCAACAAGAAGAGAATTCGACCCCTGCATTGCTGGCTTTCACAATGGAAAAAGGCCAGGACCAAGAAATATGGTGGCCTCCAGAAGCTGGGAAAGACTCAGCTTACAGTAAATAATAAAACTAGAACCTACAGCTCAAAAAACCAGTTCCACTAATAAGACAGTTGAGAAGGAAACCGATTCTTTCCTAGAACTGCCAGAAAGAAACGCAGCCCTACCAACATCTAGATTTTCGTCCATGGCAGATTTCTCACCAACAGAGCTATAAGATCATACACAATTATACTGTTTAAGCCACTAAGGTTGTGGTAATATGTTACAGCAGCAATACAAAACAAATAAATCCAGACATACAACTACAACAGACACAAAGGCACATATTTTTAAAGCTAAATGAAAAGATTTTATATTAATTGCTATATGGGTTTGTTGATAGCACTGTTTTCTTCATCTTTCCATTTAAAACAAAGCTAATTCTCCCAGAAACTTAAGAGAATTGCATCTTCAAGTTGAGCCACTAATATCAAACAATTATTTGTTAAATATTATTGCTTAATTGTTATTTTGTAGACCACTAGAACTTTCAAATCTCAGTGACAGAAAATTTATACAGACTGGAATGCTGGTTTCTGATACGATTAGATTTCTACTCGGTTCTGGACTAATATCATTACTGATGTCACTAAAGAAGAAGTAAGACATGAAGTAATATATTATATAAAGGGTTAAAATTCCTGAAAAGATAGTATTTGCAACTGTGTATAGAACACACTGCATCCAACATTTGATTTCACCTCAAATACCTAGAATCAGGGACAATATGAAAAAGGTTATGAAAGACTGTTCTGAAAAACAAAATTACACTTCCAAAATGCAAGAACTATAAAGTTCTTTCTATAATTCCTGGCATCAAAACCAGTCACACCAGCTTTAAATGATTTTTTTTTAAATAAAAACCCTAGCACAGCATTATTAATACCACCGACAAGCACAGATTTTACTTTTAAAGATAAAAGTTTTGGTTTTAAGTGTTCTCCTTTGGCACAGTACTAGCCATGATAGTTTCTTAAGCACATTCATTAAAAAGCTTTTATAAAGGACTTCAAGTCCTAGTCAATCAGTTCCAGTGTTCCATGAATACTTTTAAGAATATAGTGAAAAGAATATAGTGAAAAATACTTTTAAGTCAACAACTATGAACTTAACAAAAAGAGGAATACATATTAAAGAAACATACTTTCTTTTTTTAAAGTTCACATTGTTTTTTGTTTTTTTTTTTTAAGATTTTATTTATTTGACAGAGAGACAGCCAGCGAGGGAGGGAACACAGGCAGGGGGAGTGGGAGAGGAAGAAGTAGGCTTCCAGCAGAGAAGCCTGATGTGGGGCTGGATCCCAGGACCCTGGGATCGCGCCCTGAGCCAAAGGCAGATGCCCAACGACTGAGCCACCCAGGCGCCCCAAAGAAACATACTTTCTACAGCAAGTCTTTCTGTACCAAAATTACCATTTCACAATAATTCATACAAATTGGATGCATCTCAAGATCATAAATCAGAGACCTAAGGAAACAAAGGAAAGGTCTCTTGCAAGATATACAGAAAGGAGTCTATTTTTTAAGAGTAGAAGTAGATAAAACAATTCTCAAAGAAATGTAATCTACTTCTCAGCTAAAATCATAGAAATTTATGAGTTTTTAGAATTAAAAACTGTTGGGGCGCCTGGGTGCTTCAGTCAGTTAAGCATCCAATTCTTGATTTCGGCTCAGGTCATCATCTCAGTCATGAGATCGTGTCCCTCATCAGGCTCCATGCTCAGCGTAGAGTCTGCTTGAGATACTCTCTTCCTCTCGCCCTTTGCCCCTCCCCTGACTCATGCTCTCTCTAAATGAGCAAATAAAATAACATCTTTAGAATTAAAAAATGTCTTCCAGTGGATCAGTTATGTTTAGATATTAAAAATTAGTATATGAAAATATAACTTGAGAACTTTAACTCAGACTTGATAGAGTAGTTTATGTCACACTATATCTCTTGCTGGTGAAGGGGAAAAGATAATAAGATTTTTAAAAACTCAATCTACTCTTTAGAGGCACTGTAGTACAAACAAGGCAGCCAGGACGTAAGAGGCCAAGATTCTGGAGACACAGGAAGATATGGAGGTGTTTTCTTTTCTCAGTGTACTTTCAGATTTAATGTATGGGGAAACAGAGGCCAAGTGGCAGCTGAGGGCTTGATGACATTCCACTGGAATGGAAAGATCAAAGCTGGAGTTTGGAACTACCAAGGATTTAAGGGGTCAAGAGCCTGGAAAGAACAACAAAGAAATGAACAAAAATACCTATATTTGCCAACTCCCAAGATGAACATTTGCCGGATAAGACAGCAAAAAACCAGAGGCTGGGATACTGAAGGTTTGAACAGATATTGCAGCAATCCCAAGGGTACTGAGGAGACAAAGATTAGAGTTTAAGTCTCACTAACGTGGGAAACTCTGGTACAAAAATCATTCTTCAGTTGAGACCCCAGAATGATGATGAACTAGAAGAAAGGTAGAGTAGAAATAGACCAGAAGAGATCAATACCATCTCAGTCTATCTGCTTGTGAGAAAATTAAATACATCTAGGAAAAAATACAACTTCAAGAGCCTCTACAATTTTTCATTCATAAAATCTAAAGTTCAATTCAAAACAGTCAGGCATATCAAGAAATAGAACCAAATGACCAAATGCCAAAAGAGGGAGGAAAAAAAAAAGATAACAGATATGCCTAAAGGTGAAGAAAAATTATGAAGACTGGAATGTTAAAATGAGTATGATTAATATATTCAAGAAAATACAGAAAAGAGAATTTCACCACAGAATTAGAATCTCTGGGAAAAATAAAAATTCTGGAACAGATAAATAAAATAATTGAGGAATTCAGTGGATGGATTCAGTAGCAAATTAGACACTACAGAAGAAATAATCAGTACAGTGGAAAATGGATCAATAGGAATTACCCATATGGAAGCACACAGAAAAACAGGATTGAAAATACAGAAAATACACAAATATGCCTCGGTGGCTCAGATGGTTAAACATCTGACTCTTGATTTCAGCTCAAGTCATGATCTCAGGGTCGTGAGATCAAGTCCTGTGTTGGGCTTGGGGCTGGGTGTGGAGTCTGCCTAAGATTCACTCTCTCCATCTCCCTCTGCCCCTCCCACCAGCACTCACGTTCTTTCTTGCTCTCTAAAAAAACCCAAAAACCAAAAAACAACCCCCCGCAAAAAACAGAAACAGCATGAGATATATATATATATAAGACAAAGTAAAATATCTAACATACATAATTTGGAATCCCAGAAAAAGGAGAGAGTACAGAGCAAAGGCAATATCTGAAAGAAAAAATGGCTGAGAATCTTCTTAAACAATAAAAGACATCTCAAGTCACAGATGCAGTAAGTTCTACAAACATCACAAAATACGAAAAAACCCTAAAGCCAAAAAGCACATCTGGACACACTATAATACAACTACTAAAAATCAAAGATTGAAAAATCTTAAAGAGCAACCAATTAAAAAGAGACATTTCCTTTAAATGAGCAACAATAAGACTAATAACAGTATACTGTATTTTCAACAAAAACGAAAGAAGTTCAAAGAGGAAAAAAATGACATATTTACAATGTTGAAAGAAAATTAACTACTAATACAAATTCTATAGTCTAGAAAAATATTCTTCCGGGCGCCCGGGTGGCACAGCAGTTAAGCATCTGCCTTCGGCTCAGGGCGTGATCCCAGCGTTCTGGGATCGAGCCCCACATCAGGCTCCTCCGCTAGGAGCCTGCTTCTTCCACTCCCACTCCCCCTGCTTGTGTTCCCTCTCCTGCTGGCTGTCTTTATCTCTGTCAAATAAATAAATAAAATCTTTTAAAAAAAATTCTTCATTAAGAAAAATAAAAACAATTTCAGATAATCAAAACCTAAGAGAACTTTATCCTGCAGATATGCACCAAAGGAGTCCTTCATGTAGAAGGAAAAAATTCCAGGTGGAAGAATGCAAATGCAGGAAGCAGTAAACAGTAAAGGGCAAATACATGGTTAAAAATAAATAATATGGGTTATTTAAAACAAACCAAAAACTAATGTCTTCTGTGGTTTGAAGTATATGTAGAAGTAAAATATATACCATGCATAAAGGGTAAGAAATAAGGGTATTGTAAGGTCTTTGCGGTTGTCTAGAAATTGATAAAGAACTAACTTAAGATAGACTCTAATAATTTATGAATACACATAGCGATCTTTAGGGTGACTACTAAAGAACAATGCAAGAACATATAACTGACAAGTTAACTGAGGGGAAAACGTGTAATAAAAATTCTTCACGATTACAAGGAAGTGAAGACAAGAGAAAGAAAGCATCAAGGAACAGATGGGACCAATAGCATGATGACAGATTTAAGCCCAAATAAATACCATGTAAAATTTTAATGACTAAACATCCCAATTAAAAGAGATTATCATAATAGATAATAAATGATGCTTCAAAGACCCACATCTTAAATACAGGTCCCCAGAAGGATTGAAAGGAAAAACAGAAAAAATATACCACTGACATCGGTAACATAAAAATACTTAGAAAACCCCCAAAGATTTAGGATTTAAGCAATACAATTCAAAATAAGCCATTAATGAGAATAAACCAGAACAGACATTAGAAAATATCATAACTGAACTATAATGGAAACACGAACCATAAAACAAAATGTGGAATCTAACTTGAGCAGTATTTAGAGGGCAACTTAGAACTTCAAAATACATACAAGAAAAAATAAGAAAAAAAAGAAATGCTAAAATTTAATAAGTTAGGCATGGATATAAAAAAAGCTAGGGAAAAACAGAAATTAAACCCAAACAAAATTAAAAAAAAAGGCAGAAATGAAATAAAAAAACATGTATAAAGAAGGGAAAAATCAACAAATTCCTACAGTCACTGAAAAGATACATAATATGATAACTTGAATTCTGACGGTAAATTTCATATTTTAGAGTTCTTTAAAAAATAAAAAATCTGACAGCTCTGTAACTATTAAAGAATCTTTCATTGAAGTGTTTCTCCAAAGAAAATAAATTCAAAGGGATTTATCAGTGAATTCCTCCAAATATTAATAAGGAAATAATGCCAACTTTATATAAGCCCCTCCATTTCATTTAAAAAGATGTATTATTTCTGAAATCATTTTTTGAGGCCAGCAGAGTCATAATAACAAAACCTGTCTGAGACATTACAAGGGGGGGAAAAAAAGGAATATGTCTAATCAAGATAGACCAAAAAAAAAAAAAAGATACAAAATACAAATTAAATTCAACTATATAGTAACTGGATAATAAATGACCAATCTGTGTTTATTTCAGGAATGCAAGATATAATTTAAAAAATCAATATAATTTATCTCATTAATAAAGGAAAAAGATATGGTCACCGCAATAAATGCAGGGAAAAAATCTGTTAAAATTCAACACCTATTCATGACACTCTAAATAAATTAGGAATCGATGGTAATTTATCCGATAAACAGTATCTACAAAATATATAGCAAACAGACTTTTTAAAAAGATTTTATTTATTTGAGAGGGGAGAGAGAGAGCGCAAGAGAGAGCACATGAGCAGGGGAGGAAGGGCAGAGGGAGAGGGACAAGCAGACTCCCCGCTGAGCAGGGAGCCTGACATGGGGCTTGATCCCAGGACCCTGGGACTATGACATGAGCCGAAGGCAGATGCTTAACCAACTGAGCCACCCAGGAGCCCCAGAAAACATCATACTTAATTATGAAACACTGAAAGCTTTTCTTTGGAGATTAAGAATAAGACAAGGATGTCCACTACTCAGTATTTCTATTCATGTACCACTGGTGATGTCAACCAAAGCAATAAGGCCAAGAGGGAGAGAAAAGGATTTAGAAAGGGATAAATTAAATTGTCACTATTCACAGATGGCCAGTTTGTATGTCTGGAAAATCCAAAAAGAGCTAAACTATAAAAATTAGTAAGAGAACTTAGCAAAGTCATTGGATAAAAAGTTAATATACAAACTCAACTGCATTTCTATACATCAGAGACAAATACAAATAAAAATAGTTCATAATTTTGTACAAAAACATCAAGCATCTAAGTATAAATAATCTAATGAAAATGTGTGAGATATCTGCACTAAAAAGCTATAATATCTTTTTTTAAGCAGGCTCCGTGCCCAACAGCAAACTTGAACTCATGACCCTGAGATCAAGAGTCACATGCTCTACCAAATGAGCCAGGTACTCATTACCCAAAAACTGTAACATCTTTGAAAACCATTTAAAAGAACTTAAGTTAATGTAGGCATTGTTCCATGTATTGGATGACTCAATATTATCAAGATAATCAATTGAGGAAAAATTGACTATATATTCAATGATATTCTAATAAAATTCCCAGTAGGTGTTTGTGTTTGGAAATTAATAAGATGTTTCAAAATTTGTACAAAAACATAAAGGAACAAGAATAATAAAGACACCAAAAAAGAACAAAGTTGGATAATTTACAGTACCAGACATCAAAAGCCACAGTAATTTACATATATAGCAATGGTGCAAGGATATACAAATAATACAAAAGAACTGAGCAAAGCCTAAAAACAAACCACACATACCTGATCATTTAATTTAAAACAAATACACCAACGAAATGCAGAAGGATGGTCTTTCCAATAAATCATGCTAGGGTAACTAGATAGCTACATGTAAAAAGCAAAAAGCAAAAAAGGAACTTTGACCTTTACCTAATAATGAACAAAAAAGTAAATTACAGAAGGCTCATAATCTAAATATGTAAGTTAAAATAGCTCTTCAAGGAGGTAAGAGAAAAAAATATTAACAACCTTGGAATAGGCAAAAATTTCTTAAAGAGGACAGAGTAAGAAATTAGAAAAAAAAACAAAACCCAGCAGTACATGACTTCTATAAAATTCAAAAATTTCAGTCATTGAAAGATACCGTTACTAAAGTGAAGAGGAAAGCCATGGAGTAGAATGAATCTGCAATTTAGATATCCAACAATGGACTCATATCCAGAATACAGACGGAACTCCTATAAATCAGTTAGAAAAAGACAGACAACCCAGTTTAAGAAAATCAGCAGAAGAATGAATCAGGTATTCCAAGAAAGAGGATATTCAAATGAATATATACGAAGGGTGCTCAATATCATTACTTTCACGGAGATGCAAATCAAAGCCACTTTGAGACAGTGCTACATATCCATCAGAATGGGTTAAAAAAAAAAGACAGTATTGGGGCACCTGGGTGGTGCAGTCGTTAAGCGTCTGCCTTCCGCTGGGGTGTGATCCCAGCGTTCTGGGATTGAGCCCCACATCAGGCTTCTCCACTAGGAGCCTGCTTCTTCCTCTCCCACTCCCCCTGCTTGTGTTCCCTCTCTCGCTGGCTGTCTCTCTCTCTCAAATAAATAAATAAAATCTTAAAAAAAAAAAAAAAAAAAAGACAATACCAAGTGTTGGTGAAAACGTGGAGCAACCACAATTCTCATAAACCATATACTTACTGGTAGGAATGCAAACTGGCACAATTACCCTGGAAAACTGTTCAGTAGTGTCTACTAAAGTAGAACATATGCATATCTTACCAGCCAACAGTCCCGTGGCCAGGCATATACACAAGAGAAATAAATGCATATGTATAATGAAACATCATGAACAAGAATTTTCAGAGCAGCTTTATTCATTAGATCCAAGTAAATACAAACCAAGTGTCCATCAAAGTACAATGGATAAATAGTGGTATATTTCTATGAAAATTAAAAGAAACAAACCCATTTCCATGGATGAATCTCATAGGCATCATACTGAGTGAAATAAACCAGACCAAAAAAGAGTACATACTATATGATTCCATTTATATGAAGTTCAAACAGGCAAAACTAATTAGTTCTGACAGAAGTCAAAATAATGATTATTTTGCAAGGTTATTCACTGGGAGGGACCAGAGAGGATACTTCTGCAATTCTGGTACTGGTAATATATTAATACTTTATATTAATCTGAGTGGTGTTTACATAGATATATTCATTTATAAAAATTCATTGAGCTGTTGTTAAGATTTGGGTACTTCATGTATAGCTTAAAAAATTCTACAAAGTCTAAAATCAGGCCCTAAGTTTATCGGCTTTAATGCCTATTTTAAATAAATGCACTACATTTCAACAAGACTACTATGAGAACAGATATAATCACTACTCTAGAGAATTACAACAAGCAAAACACATAATGGATGAGAGTAAGCCATTTATAGAAGAAAATCCTGTATCTGTATTCCAACCAATTTCCCTAATTGTGCAGTTTGAAAACATCAGATAGATTAAAGGTTAGTCATAGGTAAACATGATAAATTCATTCACTCAACAAATACTTACTAAGCACCTACTATTTCCAAGTCCTGGGCTAGGCACTGATCATATCTACTCATTTGAACCAATTAAGTATACTGACCTGGCCAAAACTGAAACCAATCCATTAATTATAGCTTGCCTAGAGACAGAATATATGAACAGAAAAGAAAAGGTCTATATGGAATCTAGTTAAGGGGATTCCAAAAAACGTGAATCCGTTTCTTGAAAAAAGCAGTACAGAAAATGCACTAAGGATATCCTGGCTAGGGAAAAAGAATCTGGGGAGCAAAATTATTCTGGTCACAAGAGAGGTGCACTATTACAAGGGTAAACATGATTCAGTATTCTTCACCATTTCCTTGATAAACTATTCCATAAAATTACTACCTAACTTTACTCTATAACCATATTTTAGCAATTTTTCTGGTTAATAAATTTAGAAACTCTGCTTCCTTGATTAGAGAAAAAGGATACCTTGGATAGTACACTATTCAGTCTCTAGAAGGTGAATAATAAGCTGACATTCTCGTGAATCTATTTCCAGTGGTTACTATGAAGAACAGGTCCTAAGAGTATTTATAACTCTCAGTGTACAGATATAAAAGTGAGTTTCTGGACCTATAAATCTCAGGAATGGACTTGGGAATACGGCAACCAGTTTGTGGAAGGGTCCCACTGTGAAGTCCTGTCTGGGTAGCTTGCTGGTTACTTTAGATTAGGAGTTGGCAAACTGTAGCCCGGAAGCTGAATACAGCCTCTTGCCTGTTTTTGTAAATAAAGTTTTATTGGAATGCGGTCATGTTAATTTGATTACACATTGTCTACAGTTGCTTTCATGCTACAGAAGCAGAGTTGAGTGACAGAGACTGTCTGGTCCACAAAGCCTTAAATGTTTATTATTTTGCTCTTTACCAAAGAAGTTTTCTGACCCCTGCTTTACTTGATTTCTCCCTCTCATAACTGCCATACTCTTTGTCTTATTCTGTAATACAGCTCATTTCTGCAATTTTCAATGGGCAGAGTGACCTGTCCCTAATTTCAACTAACTGAGATATTCAGAGATGGAAATTTCACATTGTCATTGGTCATTGACTAATTAGTATAAGTTAATGTTTTCAAAAACTTAATGCAATTGTAAAGCAAGCCCTTATTAAGTTTCTCCTCTAAAATAATTCCTGCACTTTTACAATTCTTAAATCATCAATGGTCTTGAATTAACTTTCTTAAGTTCATCATCTCTTTCAAACCATAAGTTTATTAAGCTTATTATTAATAAATAATATGGAAGATCGCATTAATATGGTTTCTTCATTTTATATTCCTATTTATGTACCCCCAAATTATGACTTTTTCCTTTGGAGGGGGGTGTATTTTATTTTTAACAGCAGCACTGTATAAGTAATAAATTCTTTAGTGTAATTCTTTGGTACTGAAATTGCCCAAATTCAGTTATTTTCCATTCTGATATTTATGAAATCAATTATTTTTCTCTTCTAGAACAGCAGCTTGACAAATCCAAATAAATAAAAAATGAAACAGCCATAAATGCATAAATAAGCTTCTTTTTTAAAAAGAAAGAGAGGAAAGGTTTAAGAATTGTTAATTTCTATGGGAAGTCAAACAAGGACTATGACAACATATAAGAAAGAATCCAACACAGTCTATATTTCAAAATATGGTAGCATTACCAAAGGGGAAAAAAGAAAGGTTTGGAAAATGATATCTTCTGGAAAGCAGATGAAGCAAATCATTCTACTATAACTACCTACAAATCACAACTCACTATGTGAAAAAGAAAGTATACAAGAGTAACTTGGTAAGCAAGACAATCAAATCCTATCTGATTTATTCTTTTAAAAGAGAAAAAAAAGGAATGTCTTCAGAGAGTTACACAGATATAGAGCAAACATACACATCCAGAAAAGGGCAAAATTAGGGCTGAAAGTTGAGTAAATTTCCTATGGAGAAAAATTTGCCCAAATTTTACAAAATAATATTCAAAAATATTGAAGCTTATAGAGAATTAAAGGGCAGAATATTGCTCATTCATGACGTCGATTTTAATAAAATAAGTAAAAATCATATGGAGAAAAGACAAGAAAATTTTAACGAACAACAAAGTTTAAATGTCCATATTTTACTCCTGAATAACTGCACAAAGATATAAATAAAGTACCCATTAACTTTTACCTGAATGTGTCCGAAAATGCATTTCCAGACTTGATTTGCCTTTAAAAATTTTCTTACAAACATCACATTGATGAAAGGTTGCTTTGTATCTAAGAGACATAAAAAGGATCTAGTTTTCAATATAACTTTAATAACAATGAAAATAGGTTACAACATTTACAAAAATTACGTAATAATTCTCACATTAATAAAGCACAGAACTCCAAAGGAATGTGGAAATACTTTTTTAAAAGTACCAACCTTAACTCTGGCTTTTCCTCCTCTAGTTACATTCAACAAACAAATCTATAAAAAGAGGTCTTTAGACTTTAAACTTTAAACCACTTAATTTTAAGATTTAAATCATTGGACTTCCGTATTATTATTATTTGCTATTAAAAATATCAAAGGAAAAATTATAGGGACAGAAACAGATCAATGATGGGTTGAAGAAAGAAGAAAGGAGTAGAACAAAGAGGTCTGGTGGAAATTTAGGGGTGACAGAACTATTCTGTATCTTGACTGTGGTAATGTTTACATGACTACATGCATCTGTCAAAACTTGCAGAACTATACACTACAAACAATGAATTTCTCTGTACGTAGAGTATACCTTAATTAAATTTAAAAAATAGATTCTGGGGCTGAATGAAGAGAAACGGCAGCAATCTCAAAATGTGCCTTCATCAAAAAGGTGACATTGCTCTAATTGGTTCACTTAATAACACAAATAATAAATATTACAAACTTGAACTTAAATTTTAAACCTAAATTTTAAAAGAATGAGATACCAGTCCTTTATTTTTATTACAGATTAAAAGACATAAAAAGCTATAAAGTACTCAAAGGTACCTTATCAGGAAGTAGAGTACAGTACCTAAGAACACGTGTTTGTGATTTAAACAATCCTCGTCTCCAATTTCATTATGAGGATTAAGATATTTGTAAAATGATTAGCATTTAAGTGGTGGTTAGTAGGAAAGCCTATCCTCTCACCTTGGAAGTAATTTGTATCTGATGAGTACTTGCCAAATAATTAACTCAAACATAGGCTATTAAACTGTTCTGTAAGACAGTTTGCTTTTAAGATATCTACTCAGTCTTACTGGAATGTTCAGCATATCGTTACCAATATTCAATAGCAATAGTACACCTAAGGTTTCAAATGCCACTCACACTTTTCAAGTCATTCAACTCAACATTTACAAAGTGGCTACAAAAACCCTATGCAAGGCCCTGTCTTCCAGAAATTCACTTCTACCTGATGAAACAGACATTTAAAAAGATAATCTAGATTTAGTGACTTGGGAATGTCACTGACAAACTTAGCAAAAGACTTGTAACCAGGATACTTGGTTTGGCTTATTCTGTTCAGATCCATAGTAAATACAAATAGAAATACAAACAGGGTCACCATGGGCATCCAGAAAGACACAGGGGTACTCAACTAGGGGCAATTTTTGCCCTGCATGAGGCATTTAGCAATGCCTGAAGACTTTTCTGGTTTTCACAACTGAGGGTAGGTAGGTGCTACTGCCATCTAGTGGATAGAAGCCAAGAGTACCAATAAATAAACATCCCACAGAGCACAGGACTCTCCAACAAAGAATTATCTGGCCCATAATGTCTACAGTGCTGTGGCTAAGAAATCTTGGTCTATACTATGAGCAGAGTGAAGTTTTAAACATACATATGCTCAAAACACTCTAAGTGCCTCACAGTGAACATAAGACAAAGATAAATTCTACAAAGACCTCAATGGGTCAGACCCTATGTATGTACCTCTCCCTTCTCACATGGATACTAGACTGTAGATTTTCAGGATAGGAGTGATAAACAGCTCCAAATAAAGCTGAGATGCCCAGTGTGAAAAGGATTTAAAAATGTCTATTGGAGTTGACAATAAGGAACTTATACTGGCAGTAATTCAGGTATAGTCAAGTTAGAGGTCGTATAGCAACAGCTTGTTACAGTGAATGGAAAGTGGAGAAATGGATATGGATACTGAAATAGAGTCACCATTTTAAAATGTTTTAAAGTGAAGAAGAAACATTAGAAAATAATGGGTAGGAGGAGGGGTGCTAACCTTCATCACTCCACATTCTTTCCCTGGATAATCTGCTTTTATGTATTCACATATAAATCTTTATCCGCAGGTCAGACTTCACTCCTGAGATTTAGACTTAGATTTGCCTATCACATTTTTTTTAAAGATTTTATTTATTTATTTAACACAGATAGAGACAGCCAGTGAGAGAGGGAACACAAGCAGGGGGAGTGGGAGAGGAAGAAGCAGGCTCATAGCGGAGGAGCCTGATGCGGGGCTCGATCCCATAACGCTGGGATCACACCCTGAGCCGAAGGCAGACGCTTAACCGCTGTGCCACCCAGGTGCCCCTGCCTATCCCATTTTATGTTTGAGTTTCTATTAAGCATTTCAAAGTCAATACACACCAAACAATTCATCATCTCCCTCTATAAACTTAGTCCATCTTCTATATTCTCTCTCAGTGGCTGGTTTATCAACCACCCACTTGAAAAGAGGAATTCCTTAAAAACAGGAATTATCCATGACTAGTCCCATTCTCTCAAAAAACTAAGTACTTTTCAAATAAGTACCTTCTACTATTTATTACTAATGCTACTCCCTAGTTAGGCCCTCACCATCTTTTTCCTAAATTCTAACAGCTTTAAACTGGTTGATTTACTTGCCTCGATTTATCCACCACAAATCCAGCCTCCCTACACCAATAAGAGTGACTGACCCCAAAAGAAATCCAACTGTGTCACCCTCTTGTTTAAAATCGTCAATGGCTTTTTATCACATAGGAGTAAGTACTGGTTCCATAAAATGATATGCAAGGCTTCATATTCTAGCTCCACCATTAGCCAGCCCTTGTAGAAAGTGGAACCTAAGGTTCTGGTTCCATAATTACCTAGGCCAGCAGATAGGCTCACAGGCTCTTGTGGCAGTGAGGGAATCCCAAAATTCTTTCATAAGGTTTACAAGGTCAAAGTTATTTTCAAAATAATACTGCAACATTATTTGCCTTTCCCATTGTGTTGACATTTACACTAATGTCATATACCAAAGACATGGCAGGTAAAGTGCTGGTACCTCAGCTCTAAACAAGGTAACCAAAATCTACTAATGGTCATTGTGCTCCTCACTCATGCACTCACAAAAGAAAAGAAAAATGTGGTAAAGGAGTTAAATTACTAATTTTACTAAATTTCAACCTTTCAGACTGTGGCCTTTGTAATGTTCTCTGTGATGAAGTGGCAACTACACAGGCACTTCTACTGCATATACCAAAGTACGTGAGTCTGAGCTGTGAGCTGAAGTAGCCACTTTCTTCACGAAATACCATTTTACTTGAAAGAATAAGACAAGCCACAGTTACAGACTTGAGTATTTGGCAGATATTTTCTCGAAAATTAAAGGAATATTTGTCATCAATGATAAAGTTTGAGCTTTCGAGCTAGAATAAAAATTTTGGAGAACGTGCATCTGCCCTTGTGAGGCTGACAGTTTCCCAATACTCCTTTCTGAGAGATTGAAGGCAATATTAACAAATGTGATTTGTTGATCCTCTACTGTGAAATGTGCTAACATTTAGAAAATGGGCATAACTTAGTGAACTCATATTTTCCAAATGACAAATGCATCACATTACGATTTATGCATAGGTAAAAAAATTCATTCAAGTACAAGACCAATAGACTGTACAGTATGAAAACTTCATCAACCTTGTTTCAGACTGCACCTTGCAACTAACTTAAAGAAACTAGCACTTAAACAGTTTTGGTGTAGTAGCAATGACTAATAACCACAATTATCTAAGACTGCTATCATAATACTCCTCCTTTTACCAACTACGTACAGAGAGAGGCTAGATTTTCTTCATTTACTTCAAATAAAATAATGCATGGCAGCAGATATGATAATCCAACTGTCTTCTATTAAGTCATTGGAGAGATTTACAAAAATGTAAAATATGCCACCCTTTTAAAATTTTTAAATTTGTTTTGTAAAGTAGCTATTCTTTACAAATTGCTTTTTATGTGAGCATGTGATGGGTATATTACTATTTTTAAGTGAATTAATAAATACTTAATTTTTTCTCAATTTAATTTCTAATACGATTTATATAACTTAAACAATAATATAATTTTTATATTGTAATTTATATAACAAGAGCTCCTGAGATACTGAATAATTTTTAAAGGGGGTTGAGAAAAAGTTATAGAATCTCAGGAACAAGTGAGTCTGCAGTTCAGTCTATCTTCCACCCATTCATACAATGTGTTGAAATTCTTATTTCCTTTAAAAAAAAAGATTTTATGAATTTATTTATTTGAGAGAGAGTGAACAGACATGATTGACAGGAGAAACAGAGGAAGAGGGACAAGCAGACTTTGCACTGAGCAGAGAGCCTGATGCTGGGCTCGATCCCACAACCCTGAGATCATGACCTGAGCCAAAATGAAGAGTTGGATCCTTAAGTGACTGAGCCACCCAGGTGCCCCCTTATTTCCTTTTCTATACAGCATCATGTGTATCTTTCTATCCTAGCACTTAGCAGGATTCCTATCACCTCATGAATACAAGAATTCAATGACTACAATGAATACATTGGTGCAATGAGTGAATCACTGAACAAAATCAGTGAAAGAAAATAGAAACCAGGGGCGCCTGGGTGGCACAGCGGTTAAGCGTCTGCCTTCGGCTCAGGGCGTGATCCCGGCGTGATGGGATCGAGCCCCACATCAGGCTCTTCTGCTATGAGCCTGCTTCTTCCTCTCCCACTCCCCTGCTTGTGTTCCCTCTCTCGCTGGCTGTCTCTATCTCTGTCGAATAAATAAATAAAATCTTAAAAAAAAAAAAAAAATAGAAACCAGTATATGAAAATATAAAAAATGGATACAAATCAGCACTTCCTACTCTTCTTCAAAGTGGCCTATCACTTACTACATTTAAAGATACTATGTATATCTTGTTGGTCATGCTCAGTATATCAACCTAAGTTTCTTGGCACCTTGGACCGTGTCTATTACTTAGCATTTGTTCCAAACACTTAGTCCAAGAACATGGATTCTTTGAATATTTTACACTCAAACACTCAACTTAGTTAAACCTGATTATCCAAATTTCATTAAAAAGTTGGTGTTCAAATGAAAAAAAAAAGAGACAAACAGACTCTTAGAGAAAAAATTGATAGTTATCAGAAAGAGGTGGGCAGGGGGAATATGTGAAATAGGTTCAGGATTCAAAACTACATTTATCACAATGATCACTTCACTATATTGTACAACTGAAACTAATATAATATTCTAAGTATATTGGAATTTAAAAAAGTTGGTGTTTAGGACAACACATGCCTTCTTCAAATAAAACACCATTTTAAATGCTCAGTGTGGTTAAAAAGAAATCTAAATTTGGGGGCACCTGGGTGGCTCAGTCGTTTAAGCGTCTGCCTTTGGCCCAGGGTGTGATCCCAGGGTCCTGGGATCGAGTCCCACATCAGGCTCCCTGCTCTGCTGGGAGCCTGCTTCTTCCTCTCTCCTACTCCCCCTACTTGTGTTCCCTCTCTCGCTGGCTGTCTCTCTGTCAAATAAATAAATAAAATCTTAAAAAAAAAAAAAAAAAAAGAAATCTAAATTCTGACTAGAAACACGTCTCAATAATTGCTCTTACTAAGTATAATATATAGGCAGCACATTTATATTTTTAGGTTAAGAGCCACAGCAACCAAAAATAAATGAAGTGCCCAAAGAATTTCAAGATTTTATATGAGTCATTAACTTCAATGTCTACCACCTCTAGCCTTAAGTCAACTGAAAACAAGTAAAACAAAAATGTTTCATTCAATTCCATTAGATCAGCAGAGTAGCTATAGAAGCCAGAGAAAGAGAGCTAATTAACCTACCCCCAATTAAACAAAATAAACTATAAGACAAGTCATAACTTTCCTCTAACCTACACTTACCCAGTGTAGTAATTATGGGAAACTGCTTTTTCACTTACTTTTGCCACACTTTCTCTCCCAGGTGTACACTTTTGTAATGAACAGTGAGATGATCCCTACGACCAAAACATTTTCCACATTCTTCACACTGATGAGCCTTCTCACCTTAAAGACCCAAATATTTTGATTATAATATGCACTTCAGTTTTTCCCCCCAGAAATATATTACCAAACAGTAAGATAACATGGTGGGAAGTATACCAGAAAAGTAAAGCCACCCTTTAATCTGGGCTATCTGCTTTATATTCCTTACTCAAATACCTTTCTTCAGTGAATCTATGCTTATTTTCACGGATGCAAGCCCTTTTCCCTCACTTGGAAAAGGAACGAATAGGCTTTTTGCTGTAGACTTCAAATCTTACCTTTCAGTGTAACAGAGCAAGATCAATGAAATTACTTCAAAACTCAGTAACTTTTTAGGAATATACTAAGTCTAGACATCAAACACTTCAAATGAAAATAAACTGAATCAAGAAGCGGCTGTTGTACTATTGATAAAAGGACCTGAACATTTCAGATCTTTGCACTTTTTTTTTTTTAAAGATTTCATTTATTTATTTGAGAAAGACAGTGAGCGAGAGAGCACAAGCGAGGTGGAGGAGCAGGGGGGAGAGATAAGCAGACTTCCCGCTGAGCAGGGAGCCCAAAGAGGGGCTCGATCCCAGGACCCCGGGATCATGATCTGAACTGAAGGCAGACACTTAGCCGACTGAGCCACTCTCAGTGGCACCCCTCTTTGTACTTTATTTTTAAAATATTTTTCATCTGTGGGGATTTCACACGTTTATTTGTAATGAGCCAAAATACAAAAATGAAGTAAAATTCTAGATGAGTCCCATTTCTCATTCTCTATTCTTATATTCAGTTACGAAGGCTTGGCCTTTAAAAACCACTGTCTCAACTTAATCCAGTATGCAATTAAAGCATGTGATCTCTAGAATTAGGAACTTAGAATTCTCCTCCTAAAAATGGAAATGCATAATTTCAGTGAAAAAGTCATCAGACCATTAGCATCTCTTAAAAGTGTTGATAACAACTGCAACCTACAACCTCACTGGGATCATTTAAGAAAATAATTGTATCTGTTGCATACTTTATATTTAGATTATGTTTATAATAATAATCACCTGTTCTATCGTGCTCATAGAGATGGCTCTTTCCCATTATTGTGCTCATATAGTTGGCTCTCTTAGCACTTCCTGAACATCAATCTGAGAGGAAAATATGAAAGAAAGCCCCAGAATATAAAAATTATAAATATGGTATAAAGATCTGAAATTGATCAGGATTATTAAGATACTCTTTTCCAAAGACAGGGTTTCAAAAATTCACTATTACATAAACTTTAACACCCAATTAAATCATTTCTCTCCAATATGTTTTGCTAATTTCTTTAAAATCCAATCAAAATGAGAAATGTTATCTTGGCATCTCCCTTTACAGAAATGTCAATACCAATTATTGTACATATCCATATAATATGCAAAATGCAAATTTTGAGAATTTGCTTAAAACAAACATCAAAATATAGCCTGTAGACATAAAAGGCAACCAAATGATTAAAATTACAGTGAACAAAAACATGTCATAAAATTATGTCCCTTTCAGATATTTAAAAAAAAAAGTTTTCAGAATCAGCATTATCAATGCCAAATTATTAAAATTATAGCCAACATAAACATGATGTAGTATGTCCTCTAGCACGTGCTTTTTTAAAGGATTTTGTAAACACCATTACAAAGTACACCTTACCTGAATGTATTTTTTTGTGCTTTGTAAGATGGTCATGACGAATAAATGTTTTCCCACATTCATCACATTCGTATCTTTTATCATCGTGATGTACTCGTAAGTGAAGTCTATAAAGAAAAAAAAAATTAAAGACCATAAAAACTGGTAACACCAAAGGAAAAATCTTGATTAACTCTAAATAAGGGAAACTGGGTTCTTTACTCACTCACCCTCGTACATTATTTGCTCCACTTCTATGACTTTCATCTCTCCCCACTCTTTCACTACCTAACTCCATCCAGGGTTCCTACTCACCTCTTTCAAAAAAACACCTCAACATTTGCACATACCCTATGTCTACATGTCCTTCCTTCCTGACTTAGATCCTAAATCTACTTCACTTAACATACTAAATGTCTAGGGTTGTTATCTGACTGGTGGAGTTTCAGAGATAGCAAAAGTAGGAATGAGTCGGAAGGAATTAGAATCAGACAAATGGAGTAAGTGAATTAAACTGGCGATACAGCAAATAATTAAGAATTAACCCGTTTCTGGATGACTGATACCACTTACAAATCAATAGATGAGAATTTAGCAAATTTTATAAGTAATCAACTTTCTGACAATTACGTTTTCTTCACACTAACCAAAGTAGTTCATTTTATATTCACCCAAAGAGACAGATATTATAAAAGGTTTAAATTATTAAAATTCATTTAACTTGAATTATTTTTAGCACCATAATCCTCCATCTATATATATCTCAGTGAAATAAATAGCTTTCCCATTCAAGTTGCCAAAACAGATACTGATTCTGTAACTAAAACCAGTAAATTGACTGAACTACATCTAAAAAGGACATATTCTGTTTAAAATTTTTTAAAAAGAGGTAAAAGAGGTAAATAACAAATGAAAGTTTAAAAAGTAAAGCCTTAAGATTAAAAACCCTAAGAGCATTAATAAACGTAAAATGTACACGTCTCACAGTAGGTAGTCACTTATTATTTATTCAGGAAAAGGCCAACTTTTCATAAACTACAAATGTGGTCAGGGATTCAGCTATAAAAAGCTACACAGGTTACAACTAATACACAGAAGACTTTCCAAACATGAGAGTTCTACAGTTTTCAATTTTGCCATATTTCATACATATTTTTTGATAATCAAGAGTAATGAAATACACTAAGGGTCAAATATCGAAGTTTTAATGAGTTTTGATTCAAAGAAAAGTAATGAAATAAACATTTAAATGACAGTGACTTGGACAGTAAAGCATTTAGCAAACTTGGTGATGAAATATTTAATATTTTGTACTGTAGAATAAAGACTATTAAAAGTTGTAATGTGGGAGAAAATTCTGTAAGTGAAGTTTTTTTGCATAACTGTGCTAAGAAATGTTTTAATTCAACAAACAACTAATGCAATGATAAAAGAGAATTAAAATAATTTATCTCACCTAATATAGGGGAAAAATGGCTTGACTCACCTGTATGAACTTCCATGACGGAAACTTTGCCCACAAATACTACAAAGATGAGGTTTTTCTCCACTGTGGATTCTCAAATGTTCTTTCAATGTAGTCCTGTGTTAAAAAATATACATTTATCTAAAGACTTTTTAATGTCAATTTTTATATTAAACATAGGTTTCCAAGGGTGCCTGGGTGGCTCCGTCAGTTAAGCGTCTGACTCTTGATTTCAGCTCAGGTTATGATCTCAGGGTTGTGAGATCAAGCCAAACTGTGCTGGGTGTGGAGCCTCCTTAAATTCTCTCTCCCCCTCTTCCTCTGCCCCTTCCCCTTCTTGCATTCTTTCTCTCTCTCTCTCTCTCTCAAACACAATTTTCAGAGGTATTCAAGCTAACAAATATTATGACAATTTTCTCTTTCTCCTACAGTATTTTTGTTTTTTATTGGATTAGTCTCACCAGCATATAACCATTCCTGTTTTGTCTCTCTTCTTTAAACACACACACACACACACACACACACACACAAAATTAACTAAGGCTTCCTTTGCCATCAGTTTGCTCAAAGAGTTAAATATACAGCTTAAGCAGCTATCAAGAAGTACAATGAAAAATGCTCAACTGTTACTATTGCATTAAGCAAAACTGATGTGAATTTTAGCAGAGAGAATTTAATAATATATAAGCAATCCAGTTTATCAGTATTATTCCTTTCAAATATGTGCTCAGTATCTGAAAAGAATGTTTTAAGGCAAAGAAAGCTTTACAGGTACTTAAAACTTCCAGATGCCAATGTGAAAAAGGGAAACCGTATAAAGAACACACTTACTGTCATTCTTAAATCCTCCAGTCCTACTGACTGGGATG
Source organism: Ursus maritimus (assembly GCF_017311325.1). Lineage (NCBI taxonomy): Eukaryota > Metazoa > Chordata > Mammalia > Carnivora > Ursidae > Ursus > Ursus maritimus. The sequence continues at coordinate 97,368,160 of NW_024424452.1, forward strand.
GACTTGTTAAAATAAAAAACAAACAGACACCAGCCTTGAAAATTCCCTGAGCAGACAAAACCAGTTTAGTCCCCAAAATAAAGCCTGATGTAGCTTATTTTGCAAGGATAACTTGCCCTGGGTCATTTGTTTATGCCTCTGAAAATCATATAGGCAAAACTTAACACTGTTTCCCAAGGTTGATGTGAGGTAACCATTAACCAATTCCCTATCACTTAAGAAAATCCTAAATTCACAACCAACCACTGTGAAGAATAAATAGTCAGGGCTTTCTCATTGTGTAAGCTGCATGTAACAATATACCCGAGTCTCATTCTGTGTTTTGGTTTGAGTGCTCCTGGTTCACAAACTGTCTTTTTAACATATATACAATAAGCTTTTACTAATTATTACTTTGGTGATTCATTGGTTTTACTTCTGAACTTCTGGCAGGCTATTGTATAACCACTGCTGCTCCAAATACATAGATGGCATTCCTATAGTTTGATTTCCTACATATCTAAAGTGCTGAGTAAGGATAGACAAAGTTATTCTGGGAGAAAAGAAAGTAGGGCAGGCAATGTGTCTGACCTCTGCAGGCTTCTGACTGTTTCTACTACTTCGTTTTTATTTTAATCCCAAATCTAGTGAGTCAGTTAAGGCTGAACCTAAAATGAGGGCAGATCTATGCCAGTAGATGGTGCTCTTCTACAAGGCCCAGCAACACCTGACAGGTGCGTCTGCAGGTATATTCTGCTTTGTGGAAATTATCCCTAAAGCTATTCCTAGACCCCTACCTATTAAGTAATTAAAAGTAAAAAGATGGAGCTTTTTGTTTGTATAGAAAGACCTTTAAAAAGAAAAGAATGTATAATGCATAAAATAAACTATCCATCCGTAAGTTTTCATGTAAATATAGCATACTGATTTTCCTATTTTACCACTGTATCAATCTGGTATTTTAAGAACATGGCATTTCTAATGTTTTAAAATTATGGAACTTTTATATACTGAAGGATATAAAATGTATACATATTGTTTAAAGAATGCTATTTTACACTTAAATGCAGGATAAGACCTAGAACATTGCTATACCTTAGAATGCCTCTACCTGTTCCCCCTTGATCTCTCAAGATAACCATTTCTGTTAACCATTTCCTTTCTTCTTTTTTTTTTTTTTTTTTAAAGATTTTATTTATTTATTCGACAGAGATAGAGACAGCCAGCGAGAGAGGGAACACAAGCAGGGGGAGTGGGAGAGGAAGAAGCAGGCTCATAGCGGAGGAGCCTGATGTGGGGCTCGATCCCACAACGCCGGGATCACGCCCTGAGCCGAAGGCAGACGCTTAACCGCTGTGCCACCCAGGTGCCCCCCATTTCCTTTCTTCTTTGTTCTACCAGCTAGTAGTATATATCACTAAACAATATACTGTTTTATTTTTGAAAAACTGAGTAGCAAGCACAAATCTAATACTGCCACTATTAGCTAAAGAACCCACAAGATAGTATGAACAGGGTCTCTGTATCAAAGTCTGGCTGTAGCTTGCCTGAGCACTGGAAAGAGCCCTTTCCAACATGTTAGTGGGTAAAGCCATAAACAAATACTGGAAAAGAGGGTTCATCACAATCAGAGCATCTGACAACCTAGAGTGGATCAGGTACTAGAAGTCTGAGAGAAATACAACCAAAGTAAATAGGCTGCTGTATACATTTTGCTTCTAAACTTACGATGAACTACCTCTAATTCTCACAGGTCAAAAAAGAACATTTCTGTGAAATGGAACGAGTATCCTTAGTTGAATCAAGTAGCAAGGCATAAATGTAATAGTAGGAACCTCACTAGCACACAGGTACTATACAGTGGCAGAGTGTAGATAAGAATTTAAATCAGGGAAAAAGAAACAGGGAGCTGCTATTCGATGGGTATGAAGTTTCAGTTATGCAAGATGGGTAAATTCTAGAGGTCTGCTGTACAACACTGTGCCTTATTACAGTAACAATACGGTATTACTAACTTAATACTGCAACTTAATAACAATACTGTATTGTGCACTTCAACATTTGTTAAGAGGGTAGATCTCATGTTAAATGTTCTTACCACAGAAAATAAAAAATAAATTTTGGGGTCAGACCTACTCTCGCATTCTGTCCCCTAGTTAGAAGAGGAAACATGCCAGCAGGGATCTTAGCAGTGACAACCCTCAATCTGTCACGGGAAATTACTACTACTAGTGTGGACTGACTACCCATTGTTATACATATGTTGCACATCTGACAACTTGGAAACTTCATGTACCATCCTCCTATGAATTCCCTTTAACTCTTTCCAGTATCAGAATTTCTATTTCCTGTAGCCCTTGTATTCCTCTTCATCAGTTTACTTTCTCATTCTGGTGAAGCATACCCTTTAGTTGCTTCACGAGAAAGAGTACATCAAAGGCCAACTTTCTGATATCATGAAAAATGTCTTAATGATCCTCAGACTTGATTGTTGGTTTGACTAAAAACAGAATTCTAGGCTGGAAATAATTTTAACAATCTTCAAAGTACAACTGTATCATCTTATTTCTAGTGTTGCTGTTTAAAGAGATGTCCAAGTAATTCTAATTTATAATTCAGCATATGTATCTTTTTTCCCTGAACAATTAGAAGCATATAGAAGCTTCTCTTTGTGCCCAGTGTTCTGAAATATCATAGTGATGTATCTTGGAGTAGGTTTATTTTCATCTCATGTCCTAAGCATTTGATGGGTAATTTTATTCTGGCAACTCATGTCCTTCAGTTCTGGGAAATTATCTTGAATTATTCAGTGACGATTTTTTCCCTTGCTATTTTCGTTGTTCGCTCTTTCTTTCTGGACCTCTTGACTGGTTCTCTAATAGTCTATCCTTATTTTACACTTCTGTATCTTTTTGCTCTACCTTTTGGGAGATTCCTTCAACTTTGTTCTTCAATCCTTCCATGAAGGTCTTTGTCTATCATGCCTTGAATTTCTGGAAGCTCTGATTCGTTATAGCACCCTGTTCTTGTCTAATGGATTCTAGATCTTCAACTGGGGAAATTCATAATATGAATATTTCTCATGAAGCAACCAGTTGTTTACTTCTTTTTTTGTAAGTTTTCTTCCTTCTGAATAATCTGTTTCCTTCAAGGACTTTTTTTCTTCCTGATTGTGTTAGAATCTAGCTTCCATGTTAAATGTTTTCCTTCTTTGTTTAATTCTTCTATCTATCCATCATTATATGTGATAGACTAAAAAGTAGATGGCACAATCAAAGAGCATGCATAAGTGGGCCTTGATGACTAGGCTTCACAGTAGGTAACCTGAGTGTACTATGTGTACATTTCTGTTCTTCCTGTTCTTTGTAGCTTACTGTCTTTTAAATCAGTCAATCAATCAATAACCTTTAATGCAGTTTTAGTGGGGTTTCAGAAAGAGACAAAGTGGTATCCAAGCGAAATTTACCATCTAAACCTGCAAATTCTGACTTCATATCATCTTCTAAGCATTTTATGTTATTTCTTCTTCTGTCCTTAAATTTCAAATTAAAGTATAATTTAAATATCTTATATCTGGCATTACCTAATCCTTATAAACTATATTCATTAATTATTTCTATATAACAGTTACCAGGATTTTTCTGGGTGTATAGACAATTCCTCACCTTTCTCGTACTGATTTTCCACAGATAAAGCAAGTCCATTTTCTCTTTCCACCATGGGTACATTCTATATGGCGTTTCAAATTTCCAGTGTCATTAAACTGGCGACCACATATATCACACGGAAAAGGACCTAAAAAGGAAAGAAGAGTGTATATTCAAAGTTTAAAGAATAGATACTAAGTTAAATTTAATAGGTGTGTTATGAATGTATATCTACCACTGTAAGTACATATATTATAACACAATGCAGTAATTCATTTATAGTATTCTCTTCTCTTCTAGATTGTTTATTCCTATTAGGCAAGTTACAATCATCCCTAAGTGTCTAGGGCTGAGTTTAGGGTGTGGCATCTAATATAATAAATGCTATATAATCTAATGACCAGTTCTAATGGAACTGAAATGGCCAGTACCTAGTTTGAAATCAGAATGGAACAAAGCAAAAAATGTTATATACCAGATTTTGGGGAAAAGAAGGTACTGAGAAACTTTGGAAGAATAAACGAAGGACTTCAGAGAGTTTATAAACTGGAAATGAACTATTGTTCCTCAAAACTACAAATTTTTAATGATGTTGCCTAGACTGAAAATACTGTAGACTCTACTGTGAATTCTAATGAGAAATTAATCATAATAGAATAATGGAAAGAAAATGACATTGGGACACTGAAATTCAGAAGCATATCTATAAGCAGAATTTTTCAGTAGCCACAGTAGTTTTGAGGGAGTTTCAACATGTTTTTGAGAGATGACCTCAAAATGTATTATCTTTAACATATTCTCATTTAAAATCTCTAATATTTCATCTTCCATGAGATCTGAGCCTTTTATTCATTTATTAATCAATGCAACAAGTATTTATTGATTCTTAATTCATATCTAGCACTGGGTTAAGTAAAGTAATGCTATGGAAAACCCCTCCACCTCCTCTTACATTCCTCTCCCCCCAAAAAACTCCAAGAAGTTGGAAAAAAAGAGATTCCGCATTTACACAGTTAAACAGATGAAGCAAATAAAAGTGAAAAGCTCCAAGATGAGTATATTATGGCAAATGTATGTTAGGCAAAGAGTGAAATAACCGTATCTATTCCTAAAGGCTCCAGCTGGGTGAAGAAAGAAAGGAGCATTCTCTTTCATGTTCAGTTACTTACCAGTTCTTCAAAGGAAATGCCTATGTTTTCCCCCCTATATTAGATACCCAGTTTTGTATGCAGCTAAACCTCCCTGAACTTGTATTTATGAAGCTATGCTGGGAAGTTACAAAAGCAGTTCTCATGCCAACTCTCTAAATAGGATAAAATTAGAAGATCGGACTTTAAAGCCAACTATGATTTTTATACTTATATGCAGAGATTAATTATCTCCCTGATTTTGAACAATAAATTTTTATTAATATAGTTTAAAACTACAGTGGTTTTCGTCAGCCATATGATATTATTGGTTCAGATTGTGCCTAAAAAGCTTCTGCTTTTAAGCCCATCTATAAATAGAGGAGTTTGGATTCTGTACCATTTTACAGTTCTGCAATCCCCAACGACTAAAAGTCAGATAATTCCCATGTTTACGACTTTGTATTTACTCTTAATTAATTTGAACTTAATTTGTTTTAACCTTTTCTATAGCACAAAGGTTTTTTTTACATTTTTATTTCCTGCCATATCAATTACCCCTGCCAGCTTTATGTCATCTATAAATTTCATAAGAATGAAGTATATATTTTTATCTAAGTTGTCAATAAAAACATTGACTAGGACAGGAAAAAGGCTGAGAAGGCAGCTATGCTCACCACTATACCACCAATGCTGCAGAGCAAATAGCCTCCACTTTGGATGACAGTAATTCCCTATCAGTATTAATTGTCATAAATGTACCTAATTGTACTACCATCTAGCACACAAGTTTCCACCATGGCCATAAGCATTAGAGGATTCGTCAAATACAATACTGAATTCCCCATACACTAGGTTTATTTCATTCCCTGGAAAATGAGTTTTTTCCAAAATACCTTCTTCAAGCATAGACCTATCCAACGATCAACCGTGAATAAATACAGTTTATGACCACAGACACATCTGCCACCAAAACAGAAAATAAACATATTTACTCATCTGCAGGAACAGCAGCAAATCCAGTGTTCCTCCCAATTTCTCTGACTTCCTTCTCCTAAGTGGTTCAACAGCAGCAGACTCCTCCAGCATGATGTGATAATCAAAATTGCTATGACTGGAGTGCCTGGGTGGCTCAGTCGGTTGAGCATCCAACTCTTGTTTTTGCCTCAGGTCGCGATCTCAGGCTTGTGAGATCAAGCCCCACGTCGGGCTCTGTGCTCAGCACAGAGTCTGCTTAGTATTCTCTCCTTCACCTTCTGCCCCTCCCCACCAAATAAAAAAATAAAATCTTAAAAAAAATTTTTTAAAAAAATTATTGCTATGACTGCTCTTAGAAAAAGTAATTTGCTTACCCAGATGGAACTTTTCTTGATGCTTTAACCGTGCAAATCGTGACTTGAAATGTTCTTCGCAATAGGTACACTTAAAAGGCTTATCTTGAGAATGTAAAATCATATGTTCCTCCAAGTGTGGTCTTCGAGTAAAAGATTTCTTACAAATCTAAAAGAAAATGTACACAAAACGTAAGGGAACCTGAATTAAATATTAAAATACCAAGCTCATGATATGAATAAACATAAATCAAGAGAAATTTCTCCCAACAGAAAAGTTACCAAAAGTATAATCAAATTCTCGTTGTGCAGAAAAAAATGCCTTAGAGAAATTATAGTATGAAATTATTTTAAATTTGTACTAAAGGCAGCTGAATTTCAACGCCTTACATTTCTAATAGGCTAATTTCTAGGATTACACAGTAATCTTAGTACCTTAATTCTAGTCAACATTTCTAAAATCCATTAAATTTATATTTTAAATCACTTATATGTCATGAATAAAATGTTTTATTATTGTTGCCATATATTTAATTAGAAACAGGAATAAGAAACCACAGAAAAATAATTTTAGAATTTATCTTTTGAAGTGGTCAAGAGAAAGAGATATAGGTTTTTAAAGAAATCTGGAAGACATGAGATTTAAAAAGGTGGAGGTCAATGTAGGTTCTTCATTGTAACAGACATACCACTTTGGGGGGATGATGATAATGGGGGCAACTATGCATTTGTGGAGGCAGGGGGTTATGAGAAATCACTATACTTTCCTCAAAAATTATGCTATAAAACTTAAACTGCTCTAAAAAAATAAAGTCTTAACTTTTTTTATTATAAAAGGGGAGGGAGAAGGGGCTGCTATAACGACGATGATGACAACAACAACAAAACAATAATATATCATGTACTATACACCAGGCACAATGCTAAATAATTCATGGTTTATTTTACTTAATTCTCACAATAATCCTATGAGGTAGTTATATTTATTATCATTTTACAGCTGAGGATGATGAAGCTTAGTAAGGAGAAGAAAGCGACTTAGGTAGATCCAAATAGTTAATAATTAACCTCAATCCCTAGAAGCTGAAATCACAGAAATGGTGACAATTTTGCTGTATACATAAACTGAAGCCCTATAAGTAAGAAGACAAATGATGGCCTGTGACTCCTTCAAACAATAGTTACCTATATAATGAAAAAGTACTTTAGGGGATGTGGCAGGATATCTAAAAATTCTTTGCTATTACTGGAAAAACAGAAACTAGTCCCCATCCCCTTAAATCTGACCTGGCTGTAGTGACTCGCTTGAAAAACAGAATGTGTTGAAATTGATGCTGTCTGATTTCTGAAGCTAGGCCATAAAAAGTCTGATAGTTTTGGGATGTGTGGGTGGCTCAGTTGGTTACGGATCTGACTCTTGATTTCAGCTCAGGCTGTGATCGTGGGTCGTGGGATTGAGCCCCATGTTGGGCTCAATGCTTGGTGGGGAGTCTGTTTGAGATTCTCTCCCTCTCCCTCTATTCCTTCCCCCTTCTTGCGTGTGATCTTTCTCTAAAAATAAATAAATTTTTAAAAAATAAAAGTCTGATAGCTTTTACTTAGGCTTCTTGGAGCTTAGCTACCATGGTAGAAAGAAGATTAAGTAGCTTCATGAAGAGACTTTTGTGGAGAAGTATCAAGGTCCCTAGCCAACTGTCCTCGCTGAGCTCCTTGTTGTCAGCCAACATGAAATTCCAGCTGTGTGAGTGAGCCACTTGGAAGTGGCTCCAAACCAAACCAGACCACCTATATCAGGTGAAAACAACTGAGTGGCTTCAGATGACGCCATGTGGAACAGAATCACTTAGCAAAGCTGTGCTCCAAATTTAGATTACTGACCCACAAAATGGTGGGATATAATAAAACGGTTGTTAAAGACCACTAAGTTTTAAGACAGATAACCAGAAGTGGAGGGAAAATTCTAACACTTTAACTCCTACTTATACAGTAATGTCAGTTTACATACACAACTATAAGCACATGGTATGGTACTTACATTAAAAATAAAAACTAAGATTTCCATTAGGTCCACCATCTAAAAACTAACCTCTATGGGGCTAAATTTACATATATTAGGATAACTTTGTATAGAAGAAAGATTCTAAAAGTGAGATAAGCTAGGTTTATATTACTTTAAAATCTAACTACTTTCCCCAAAGGTAATATTACATTTATTTTGGTTTTCTACTACAAATTAAAAGCTCTTACATCACATTTCCAACTTTCACTCTTGGTCTTCTTAATGGAAATAAATTCTTGTGCATTTTCAGGATGAAATCTGTAAGAAAAAACAGAGTATTAGGAAAAGACTGTATTAGTTAAGTCTATATTCCATATGATCTGTTGACAGTGATTGTAAGAATCAGGCACTGATTCCTTTCATAGAGACACAAGCACATGTAAATACCTTAAGAATATAGGTATTGTTAACATTTAAAAATGTATATGTCTAAATTTATGCAGAAATAGTCAAAGAGAAGTCTAATATTTCAAATACATTCAGGAACCTAGCTATTCACAGATAATCTTCAAGGTAATTCACTTGATTTTTTTTTTGATCCAAATTTCAGTAAATTTCCTTTCTTAAAATTAAATATTCAATACTGTACTAAACATGCTTTCTCTCACAAATTTTTATATACTAAAGACAAAACTGAGAATGAGAAATAAGTTTCCTAAAGTTCTAAAACCATGTATTTGGAAAATAAACTTGCCAAAACCCAAAATAAAAAACAGGATAACCAAAATGCTGTCTTACTTCTATACTTCTCACTTCAACATCAAAAAACTTCATCTCAAGAGCATTAATAAAAAACAAACTAACATTTGCTGTTCTTAATAAATTTGTAATCAAATATATTTGCACTCAAAATGGTTTGCAAAATATTAAGCAAAGAAAGAATCGGAGACAAGCACTCCATAGATGTTTTTAGCTTACTCCATATTTAAATTAGAAGACACAATAAAGTATATTATGGAAGCAAGATAATACTTGCCTCTTAACATGCTTGGCTAAAGTCTTCTTGCTTGCATGAAGTTTATTACAGTAAGGGCACTTGTGCTCCTTCTTATGAAATTCTGTTTCATTACTGTGCTTCTTTCTGTGAACAGTTAGGTTAGACTTTGTCGAATAGCGCTGGTGACAAATATCACACTCAAAGGGCTTCTCACCTGTGTGAACACGTGTGTGGCTCTCATATTTCCCTACAAAAAGAGATAAATTAAAATTAAATTCAGTACATTTAGTACGCAGTGACTGAAATTTGACAGTGGAATAAAAATCTCATGATTAATAACATTTAATACACACACCCCCACACAAAAATAGAATAAAGTTTACCTAAATATTTATGTCTGATAAACTTCAAGACTTACTACTTTGATCTCACTGCTTTCCTTGAAAAGTTGGGTCATTAAAAAAAAAATTATTCATGTTTACACATTTTAAAAATCAAGACGTTGGGTAAATTTGCTTAAAATTCCATTGGCAAATTCTCTGAACTTAAAAAAACTTTAAAGTGTATTTTTTAATTTAACATTGATCTTCATCAAAAGTCCTAGTCATCACTTAAGATTTACTTGAATTGAAAGAAATTTTCAGATTTGACAGTCCTTTTAAAAATACCCTAAAAAGGCAAAATAATATACTTCTGTATTTTCTGATATAGGAAGTTTTATCTATCTTCCCACAGAAAGTAATCTGGAAATGGTACCACATATCTAGAATACTCAACAAAACCTATACTTCACTACAGCATATTCATGTAAGATCTATCCAACTTATAAGACATTGGAAAACAAGTAAATCACCTGCACTTGATGCATGCTTAATAAGCTAAACTGCTAAGCCAACATATACGGGCAGTATCAAAGAAAGCACGAAAAGGAAAATATGAACTGGTATAATGCTTTGACACCCAGAGTCATACTAAGTGAAATTTGTATTATAATCTGAATGCATATCTAAATTCTGTACAAATGTTACAGGTTTCTCCAGCAGGGGGAAAAAAAAAAAATCAAGAAATTTTAACATGAACTTTCCAGGGAAAAAAGTTACAATAAAAAATGAAATAAAAAAATATATATTTGGCTTAATTTTTATTTATTTTCCTATTTGTACTAAAATTTTTTCACATCATTATTTAGAATGGAAATTTCTAAAGTCCAGAGACAGAACAGCATCACAGGTAAGGGCACAGACCCTGGGTCCATGCACCTAGATATAAATGCCAGCTCTTAAAGTAACAGGCTATGGGACCTTGGACAAATAACCTTTCTATGCCTAAAATCTTTCTCAAGTGAAAATATGAAATGAAAATATTTACCTCATAGGACTGTCATAGGAATACATGAATCAATACACATTAAAGCACCCCTAACAGTGTCTGACACATGATAAACTATCAATTAATGTTTGCTAGTATTACTCTGGAATCAAAGCTGTGAATGTGCACGGCTAGCAGCTTAAAGCAGAAATTTCAACGAAGGATACTTTTGAGCAAAAAGCAGTAAAATAAGAAAAAATACTATTGGTAACAGCAGTTTTCCATCAAAAACTTAGCTTTGCTCTGAAAAATAAATGTATAAATTTTTCTGCAGGCCAAAGCTAACGTAGAAGTGTAGCAGCATTTCAGTCATATATTTAGAAAAAATTATCTATGTATCATGGAAATTAGAAAAAACCCAAAATATTCCAAACCACTAAAGAAAAAAGATAATCGTAATTTTTTTCTACTTAGTAAAATAAATGAGTTCACCAATCTATTACATATATCTACACATGATTAAATTTAATAAACGTGGTATGTTACCTAAAAATTAATCCCACTGCACTTACATAAAGAATAACCCAGGAAAGGGAACCAAAATATTTACCTTAAGGGAAGGGGAAGGCTGACAATTACAGGCAAAGAAAAACAGAAATATGATGAAAAATCCACTAGATATTTATGTATAGACCACACAGATGATGCAAGTTGATGCATTATTTACATACATATAGTCAGAAAACTCAATGGTCACCTGTTAAATTAGCTGTGTGATCTTAATTAAGCTAATAATTTAACCTCTCTGAGTTTATTAATACTGCATGGGGTTGTGAGAAGTACACAAGTTAATATACACATTCTAGCACTTAGGAAGCACTAATAAATATTACTCATTTATTACTTTTATTATGTGGTTATTAGTCACAGTGCAGACATATAGGTATACTTCAAATATAAATATGGACATAGCTGATTTATGAATATACATTATAGTAGATCAAAGTGGAGTTTCAGCTCTCTGAGAACACTGTAAGAACTTCACTTTTGCCCTCTGCCATTGTTAAAATGGCCTAGTATCTCTGTCCTCTCTTTGCCACTGCTGGGGCATACTCTCCATTTACACATGCATACACATACCCTACCACCACCACTTCCTTTGCTGTGTTCAAGGGATGAGATTTAATACTGGAATTTATTGAGAGAAAGGTGTTCTTGTGTGTCCCAAAGTGAAATCTGAAACATCACAAATAAGTAGGTTCTACAGAACAAGACTTGAGCCATGTTATGGTTTAAATCAGTGTTTTACAAACTAAAGGTCATTAGCGTTCATGAAATAAATTCCTTAGGTTGTAACTAGAATTGGGGGGAAGAAAAGAATAGAGTAGAAAATACCAGAGTATATTTACATTAGTTTTGTGCAATTTTTTGCTTCAATTTATGTATGAGCACAAGTGTAAATATGTATATTATATAATAAAATACGCATCTCTGACCTTGAACTATCCAAAACATTGATTTATATTACTTTTTGCAGGGTATAACCAGACCATTACTGTTATAATATCTTTAGAAAAATATTTTCTGAGTTGATCTTATTTTTTTCTATTATTACAATATTGCATGCATGCATTAGATTCCCTAACCTTTATTACCATCAATTAGATATAAAGCACAGAATCCAAACATTATCAATATGTACTAAAACCCCACAATTTTAATTTAGAAGACTGAGGTCATTGCATGGAATTAAAAGTTTTCCTTGATTGTGAAGGTTTTCACATTTCATTTTTATTAACCTTACTTTTCAAATTATGTAAGTGACACATACTTGTGGTAAAAAAAAAAAAGTGTAAACAAATCAAGAGTATGTAGTGTGATTTTTAAATGATTAACTTATCAGTATTTTTTTTTAGAATAGGCCCACTCTTAGCTGGGCATTAACTGTTCATGTTTAGTTAAAAGAGAACCAACCATCTAATGCTTAAATCCCACTTTTATACACACTTAAACAAAAAGAGCAACTTTTTCACCAAATTTTGCATTTCTTATGAAAATGCCTTTGCTGAAAAGATGTTAATCATTAGTAGCATTTTCCCTTTAATTAAATTCTTTTTTGCCTGCAAATACAAATTAAGTTACATGTAGTTGAATAGTAAAACCATCAAAATAACAGTTAAATTAAAAATCAAAAGCACTTTTAAACATTAAACTTCCATTCCCCTACAGACAAATAGACTTAAGATTTAACCAAGAAAAAATTTTTAACAAGTCAAAATTAAAACAAAATTAATTTAAATAAATTCAGCAGAGTCCAAAGAGACCAGTGAAAATACATAAATTTGAACAATTCATTATGACATTAAGAATCTCTCAAGTGAAAAAACTTTTTTAAGTTATTAATTCAATTTTATGCACACAAGCATTGCAAGGCCAGTTATCTCTACGGATTTGATTTTCTGAACAATAGAAGAGACACAACTTCTGTGGAAACACTGAACTCTTAAGAGTCAGGTAGATCTCCAGGGGCCAGTGGGGAAAAATTTTAATCTCTAAAGAAATTCCATGTTTAAAAAAACTAGTAGCAGTGTGGGAGGTACTCAGCATAAATATACAGTTAACATCTACATCTGCTGCTTCTTTTTTTATGGGATGAGAGAGGATTCAACAAAAAATCAAAATGTGCATTTCAAATAAATTTTCAAAAAAAATAGTATTCCTTCAGAGAATAATGTACTATGTCCAACCATTCTTGATTACCAAAAGAAAATGCACCATATTAACAAATTTCATCCACAGAATTTTTCTGAGATAAATCCCAATATGAATTGTGTCCCAAACTAAAGAAATTTTCACATGAAAAAACTTGACCTTGTGCTTAAAAATTTACTATTCCCTCATACGGGTTATGCAAAATTACCATTGTCAGATTCCACAAGCAGCTTTTACAAAGAGAAACATTGCCAAATTAGCTCATTATATATCTGATATTGCTAAATCTTCTATTATTCCTTGAATTTATTCATATGGCATACTCTAAAGAATACTTAACTAAAATACTTAACCTTAAGAATTGTGTCACTGTTATAACTCTTCTCTATTAGGAACAAAGTGGAATCTCTGTCAGGTTGGTCTAGAGAGTCACATTTTTTAAAAAGCTATAAAGCATTTTCTACCTCTAGAAGAGATTATAAATTTAATCCAAGGAAAGATTTTGGTTCCCAGTAGGAACAATAAAAAAGATAAACTACCCAAATTTTCTCTCTCATCCCATCTGTCATCTTTTCCCTATTTTTGCCTTTTCACCCACTAGGTTTTTTCACCCACTTTAACCTTAAGGGGGAAAGGTCAAAGGACTCTTTTTGCATGAGAATACACTGAGAGGAAGACAGCTGGTAGCCTAAGGAAAAATATAACTGGATCAGGAATCCCACTCCAAGCAACTATTAAACACATCAGAAAGGATAAAAGAGTCAAAGTAAGGGAATCAAATTAGTCAACTACATATTGTGGAGCTAATGGTTCCAGCAGGTCTCACAGCTTATTCATTAATTCTCATGACCTACTCCAAGACAACAAAGTTAGAAGCTTATGAAGAAGCCCAACTGGCTTCTTACAAGTCCAAAGTTAAGTCAGACACCAACCTTTCAATTTAGTTCACCCAAATAGGAGCTTACTGAAAACTTGCTATTAGAAATGACCTAGGGTATCAACAAAGGACAGTAACCAAAAGATACAAAATTTTCAGGCTTAAAATCTAATGAGAAATCATGATAGGAATATGAATCATATGATAGGAATATGAATCATATGATAGGAATATGAATGCTATAAGGCCTATTGGAAAATGGTCCTTGAACTGTTTTTTTTTTTTGTTTTGTTTTGTTTTAAGAATAAACAGGATTTCTGATGGAGATGAGAAAGGAGGACCTTTAAGGAACAGAGGTCTTCTCCTTCCACACATTTACATTCTATCCATCACCCAGTCCACCAGTCTATATGCAATGCAACTCTCTGATCTACCCTCTTTCCAAAGCCCATTCTCAACAGTACTCATCTAACTAGTCCAAGCCTACAATATATACTTCTGGTCCTTTCCAATTTCATTCTCTATGCTGAAGCCAGCATGACCTTCATAAAACTTCAATAGGCTGTCGTTTCCTCTGTCAAAGCTTTTTCAAGTTTCTATCACTCACTGGATAAAATCTAAACTTTCTATATAGCATAAAAACCATGCAAAATTTGACCTCTGCTTCTGTGCCAATCTTCATCTTATCACTTTCATTATATCTCCTTGCCCATCTTGAAATCACCCACCCATCAGCAATTTCCAGAACACAACATACCTCGATGTCTTTGCACATGTTGGTCTTTTGCCATGTAAATTCTTCCTTATTCTTTAGTTCTCAGTTCTAATGCTACCTGCTCTATGAAATCTTTACTGATTCCTTTAGTCCTTTGTACTTTTCCCGGTAAGATTATCTTTACTGCAATATGATTGTGTTTTTGCATGGACTCATTAAACTTTAACATTCTTGAGAACACAGATGATATAACTTTCTATCTGTTTATTAGTATTAGAGATAATAACTATATTAGATTAATTAACAATAAGAGCAGCTAGTATTCCTTGAACACCTAAATTTCATACAGTATTTTGAATGATTCACAAGACTATCCCATTTAATTCTCCTAATAACCTCCACGAGAAGGTACTATTAGCATTATATTAACATCATCCCACTCTACGTATGAGGAAACAAAAATACAGACAGGTTAAGTCACCTGCCCAAGACCTGGATTCAAAAATGCAGGTGGTCTGACATCACTCTAGCTCATGCTCTTTTAATGAATATGATATAATCTCAATCTTCCTCTTTCTCTCTCAGTCCTGAGGGAAAGCAAGCAGCCCCGTGTGAGACTTAAGCAAAAGAAATGGGTGGATAAAAGGAGTAAAACGTCCAATGCATTCAGAAAGGTAGGCTGCAGGTAAGTCTACAATGTGGCCTATTGATTCTCACAAGTATTTGGGCTGCCCTCGGTTAAAAAAGCTGCAAACTCCTTCTGCTTAGTGTATCAGGAACTTAATCTTGTTTTCCTAAATTGTGTTTTCCTAAATTGTGTACAAAGAACTGTAGTGTTTTTTTTGGACATTAAAAGAAGTACCACAAAAGTGTCTTACGATAAAATTATTTGAGGAAATGCCAGACTAAATGAAATTACCGAGTTTCTTTACTAGAGAATTTGACAGAGTAATTACAGACTATGAATTATAGTATACAGTTTTCCAATCTTACTTGAACATAGAACTCTTCTCTCTTAAAGTATCTCACAGCCCTAAGGTTCAATAGGACAGTTCAGAAATCTAAGTGTTGGGCCTACAATGCCATCTGTGACCTGACCCCTGTTCACTCATCTCAAGTCAAATTGGTCAAATTAAAGGAGAACAGAAGAGGAATGTACTGAGAATATAAAGTCGAAGAAGTAGAATCTATTGAAAACATAACGTGCTCTCAGGTATCCGAATTCAAAAATATAAACAGCACTTGTTTATAGCTCTACGAGAGATAGAGCATTTATCCAGCCTGAGTTTAGCAAGTTCCTATGCTCTTCCAATTGAGTTATTCATGAAAAGTTATTTTATTCATGTTTGTACAGAGTCTCAAACAGTAAAAATAGTGACTAGTAATTATTAAATTGGATTGTCAAAAATATTTTGATTTGGACATTCAAAGGCATAATAAAAAGCAAAAAGAGGATACCACTTATGCTATAGTGTGTACTGTCCCATATTTTGAGAGCAAATGATTACTAATACTTATAAAATCAATTTCCACCTAAACCAATAATATAAGTAACTCAACACTGCAAAATGCATGGCGATATATTAAACTGCATAAATAATATTACAAGGTCAAACTGCACTTAAATGTTCCTTTTTACATTATATGTGGTGGAATATATTTCACAATTTCATAACTTTGATTTATATAGAAATAGCTTAATTGCTGCAATTTAAAAGTTCACAGCAGAACAGTCCGTGTAAAACACCTCCAAAAATTATTTGACTAGCAAATATTAGACCTCCTGAAATTACATGTTCACTGACATATTTTTAACTTAAGGTTATAGACCACATTTCCTGCATATAGTTTTCAAAAATAGGAAAAGTTGATTTATTAGTTATTATAATAATCAAAGACTACTACTAATCAAGACATTTCCTAAAGTCTCTACCTACAGAATAAATTATATCCAGTTCAGTTTTATTCTTAACTACAAGCCTAAACTGAAACATTCCAATTCTAAACAGTACTAGAAACTACAGAAATGTCTATTTCTAACACAGATATAGCCATGTTCAAGGGGAAATAGTATACAAATTATTAAACTGAATATTATAATGTAATTCAATTTTCTATGACTCAAAAATAGCACTTTTCTATGAAATTAAATCAACATATATATCAAAGCACTACATTCATAATTATTAAGTCTGGAGTTTTTTCATAGCAAACATCTGAACTAATGATCTGTCATCTGTTAATAGGACATGAGGTAGGGAAAATAAAAGCTAATAAAAATAGTTAAATTCCTGAATCGAAACTAATTTAAAATAACGGGATAAAATATGTATTGACTATCAAATACCCACCCTAAATAAGTATTCCTTTCAAAAGTTACCTTCAAAGTTTAGTTTTTCATTATCACCTTTAAAATATCAGAAAAAGTTAAGTTATTAGAGACAGAAAACAAGCTTTCTTTTCTTACCTATGCGGTCAAATGTTTTATCACATTTAGGACACTGCAATATTTTTTTGTTACTGTTCTGAATGACTACAGGAGTTAACCCCTCATGAATATTTCCTACGGAATCACCAGCCTCAGGTTCCTCTTCTGCATCATTATGATCTTTTTCACTTTGTTCTTCAATGTCAGAGTATTCATCTGACATTTCCTCCTCTAGTTCATCTTCTTCAGCATTATATTCACTTCCAGGGTCCTCAGAATCATTTCTGTCTGACTTTTCCTTATCAAAATTTTCTTGATTCAAATTGTCTGACCCATCACCACTTTCTTGTTCATCATCACTGGTGTCATCAAACTTAACAGGGCACTTCCGATTTCTTTTCGATCTTCTTGTAGAAAAACTTCTCTCCAGCATTTTTAACCCATGTTTTTTCCCTAATAAAAGGGACCTATGGGTTTTGGCCAAATGATTCTCTAAAGACTTTTTGTAACAAAAATGTCTACTACAGAATTTACACTGATGATTATTTGATAGTCTTCCAGCTAATTCACTTAGTGTTTCTTCTGGTGATGACTTTTCAGCCAGCTCAGACTGAAAAGTGGCAACATTTTCATTATTTAGCAACTTAACTGCATCTATAATGTCCAGAAATTTTGCTGCCTCTAAAACAAGAGGTATTTCATATTTGTACACAAAAAATTCTGATGTGTAAAGAAATTCAAGCAAATGCTGAAAAACTGAGTGTGTTACGTGATCCAGGGTGACAACATCAGTGCTTGGATTTTTGCTCAAACACGCATGAAAATAACTACTGCCAACAGCAACAACAACTTTATGTGCACTAAATTCTTTTCCTTCTACTATGATAAGTAAGTCACAGAAAGATGGTTGCTTTTGCCTATCATCATTTAAATACTTCAGCAAATTCTTGTTATACTGCAAAGAACTCAAAAGTTTTCTCTGATCTGGAGAGGGAGGAAGTTCCTGGTAACAGTGAAGAGCTTCAGGAGTTGGTCTTTCTGTGGAATGAGTATAGGTTACTTCGTCACACTCCACTGCAACATTGCCTTCTGAAGAATCTTTATGATAGCCTAGATGGATCTTCTCGTCAAGATTTGAAGTAACCTTTCTCCTTTTCTTCATTGCAGTACAACAGTTTCAGAACAAGAAACTTCATAAGTGTCTTAAAGGATTTATTTTAAAAAACAAAAAACAAAAAACTAGATTGTCTTGGTTAACAGCTTCTGGAGGGGCGTGCCCGAGGGTTTCATGGTCTGCAAAAGAGTAAGAACCACGTAAAAAAAACTCCATGGCAAAGCAATCCTAAATTATTCACGGCATTCATCTACTAATCCTTTCTAAATCAGAACTGAATTATGATAAACTCACACCTTCTACTCATTCGTGGCTAAGATTTTAGGGTGGAGAACAAGGAGGGCCGGGTTATAAAAGACAGCCAACAAAAGAATAAATTTATAGGAAGCCGAGCACACCTTTCAGGCCTGATTCACGAACGGGGTGGGAAAAAGGAGGGCAAAAAAAAGGGAGGGATCCCTCCAAGATCACCGAGGGTGCAGGTTGCGGCGCGCTACATTCATGGTTTAGAGGCGCTGGGTTGGTGACAATAAGGCCGTCGCGGCCGCGAAATCCATGTCTCTCCATTATATGCCTTTTCCCAGGGCGGACAAGGCACACCTCCTCAGGGACAGAGAGCGTCCCACGGCCAAAACCACCCCGCAGGAGACGGCCCCAGGAGGGGCGCAGAGCAGGAGGAGTAGAGTCAACCACAGGGACGACTGAAGGAAGCAGAAGAGCCTTCGCAGGCCCTGCCCAGGCGGAGACTGCGCTCGCCGACGCGAACCCGCTACCCTTCCCACCCCAGTTTCCCTGGGCAAACGCCCCACAGATCCATTACCGGGAACCCAGGGCTCCCCCGCTGGCTCCCAGCCGCTGAGCTCCACTCTCGGCGCGCTCGCTCCAGCGCCTACCCACTTCCGGGTTCAGCCCCCCACCTCACCCTCCCTCCTTCTGCTCCTTCCCCTCCCAGAGCCTCGCCGCCTCCACAGCCACGGAACACGTCAACCGCGCGCAGCCTCCCAGCCTCCCGGAGAGACCAGCGCGCGGCCCTACGCCGACCACTGCGCATGTGCGCGCACCCGTCTTTGCGCATGCTCTGTAAATTCTCCTTGCTCCCTAGGGGACCCTAGCTACGCCCCAAATCCGTTACTCCGGGTTTTCGCGGTGGTTTGGTGGCCTACTGTGATTGAACCAGACGGAGCTTTGCAGGAAGCCTTGCTGGGAATGGCGGGGGGTGGGGTGGGGAGACTGATGAGTTTAGTAGAAACAGGCAGAGGCACGATAGCGAACGGATTTCATCCTCGCTGATAGATTTAATAGTTTGTGATCGACCACGCAGCAACGGATAGAAGCCAGTCTTAGCAAACACACGGCATCTAAAGAACGGACATTGATGTCCTTTCGGGTTTTTTCTGCTTTAAATGGCTAACGTGGTTGCTGCTAAAATTATTTTTTAACTTCTTAATGTACACAGAAAAACATTGGAAAATGTACATGTTAGTGTACAGCTGTTGATACAGGAAAGGCAGCAAAAACAACAACAACAAAAAAGAAAAATCCACAAGAACAACTTTTGAAGCCCGGTACCTAAGATTTTGCATTTCTAACAGAGTCCCAAGGGATGCTGATGTTGCTGGTCTAAGGACCACATTTGTAGTAGCAATGGCCTAGATCAGGTGATTTTACAGAAGCAAGGAAAAAAAGATATGAGGCCAAATAGAATGGGTAAACAGACTGGTGACCCCACTCCTTACTCCACTCCACCCAAACACCCTCCCCCCCCCCCCCCCCCCGCGCGCGCGCGCACACACACACACACACACACACACACACACACACAAGGTATAGCTGGGAACCTAGAAGGGCCACTGCTCTCAGTGGAAGAACTTGTGGGGGTGGAAAGTTTCTCCTACGAAAAGACGGAAACTTGAGGAAACTTGACTTACTCAAATTTTCTTTGATTTGAAAACGGTTAAAACTTTTAATGAAAATTCCTAGCAAAAGCACTCACACGAATTCCAGACAAGGATTCCTATCACCTGGGTGATTCATTCCCACAAAAACCAGCCTCTAAAATGAGAGTAAATCAAAAACAAGAGAGTAAAAGA
Source organism: Ursus maritimus (assembly GCF_017311325.1). Classification (NCBI taxonomy): domain Eukaryota; kingdom Metazoa; phylum Chordata; class Mammalia; order Carnivora; family Ursidae; genus Ursus; species Ursus maritimus. The sequence continues at coordinate 97,388,484 of NW_024424452.1, forward strand.
ACTATAAAAACAATGTCAACAGGCTTCGGATGCACAAAGCCTGAAGAAGCTGGATTTTTCAAAAACAAAATAAGTATATTTAAGATATTTTTTAAAATAAAAGAAGGAATTGAAAGGAAAATGAATAAGAAATTATTAAAAATAACCAAGCAGATTAAGAAAGTAATTTAGATATGAAAGCTATCATATTAGTACTTAGAACATAGATGGAAATGTATTATTATGAATTCTAATATTAAAACAGAAGAAAGGTTAAAGTAGAAAATGAATATATCCAAAGAAATGGAAAAAGAAAACTTTACTGAAATGTAAGCAAGAGAAATAAGAGCAAAAATCTGAATATTAGAATACTTGAAAAGTTGAGATATTTCTGGCAAGATCTGGTAATTAAGAAAAGAGAAAATACAAATATAAACCTAAAGGTTTATTAATAGTTTTGTAAATCCTGTGGCATGCACATACTGTCACTGTTAACAAAGTGACATTCAGATGAGTTCTTTAGAATTTACCTTAAAAATTCCAAAAACATTCCATTATTAATAATGTCTAAATATGCAAAAGAGTTTAGCTGTTCTGGTAGAATTTGCTAGTCTTTAACCTGTTATTCCCTGCATGCTTAAATGAAATGAGCTATAAATCTATTTGATGGATCGCTAAATCTTAGAAATGTAAAGAGAATATAACTGAATGCAATAGTGATGAAAATGATGGCTATAATCCTCTAACAAAATACCAACCTGTACTTTAAAAATTGACAGAACCGAAATGAGAAAGACAAATCTAGATTCATATAGTAACTTATAGTAACTGATTTTATCAGAAGATAAAATTACTAAGAAGTATACCATTTTTTAAAAAATTAATAACAAAATTGACCTAAATGACCCACATGAAATAGTGCATCTAACAGTGACAGTATACATATGGAGCACTTATATAAATCGATCAGGTAAAAAAAAAAAGATCAGGTATTAAGCCATAAAGGAATTATTAACATATTTCAAAGAAATGCAGTGAGATTATCAATGAATAGCAACAATAATGATGATAATTTAACTTACAAGTAACCTGTGTTTCAAAGAAGGTATCATAATGGAAATTACCAAATAATTTGAACTGAATGATAATGAAAATGCAACATATAAAGTTTATATCTTTAAATTCACATATTACCCCCCAAAAAGCTGAAAATTAATGAGCATCTAATTTCCCAAGAAGTTAGAAGTTAGAAAAGTAAATTAAACATAAGAAAAAGAAAGCAAGAAAAAGGATAAGATAGGAATTAATGAAATAGAAAGGAAGCATACCTACAGATCAGCAAAACCAAATGTTGGTTCTTTCAGCAAAAAAAAAAAAAAGTGATAAGCCTGTAGCAAAAATAACTATATATATATACATATACCTGTATCAGAAAGGAAGAGGACAGGGGCCCCTGGGTGACTCAGTCACTTGGGTGTTGGACTCTTGATTTCAGCTCAGGTCATTATCTCTGGGTCCTGGGATCAAGCCCTGCATCAGCCTCCCCCCACAGCTAGGAGTCTGTCTCCCTCTCCCTCTCCCTCTACCCCTTCCCCAGAAAAAGAAAGGAGGAGGACATTACACACCCTACAATTATTAAAAGTTAATAAGGATGTTATTCCAATAAATTCAATAATATAAAATGGACAAATTATTCAGAAACCAAAACTTTTTATTTTAAGAGACTTATATAATTGATATGTTACCAGAAAGGTCAACAACAAAAGAAGGAACAAATAACATGATGTATAAAAAAAGGTATTAATACAGATTCTAGTCACATTAAAAATATAACAAAAAGGTACTATAAGCAATAACAAATTTCAAAATTTATATAAAATTGACAAATTCCTAGGAAAATATAAATTATCAAAATTGAATCAAAGATTTAACTCTCTTATTTTTAGTAAATTCATTATGAAAAGGTTTCCATATAATATATTCTATCACTTAAGGAAGAAATATTACCAATTTTATACAACTCTTCCAAAAAATGCATTTAAAAAGAGGAAGGGAGCAATATATACCTTACGTTATGGGGCCAACATAACCATAACATCAAAACCTGAGAAGGACATTACAGGAAGTGAAAATTACAAGTCAAACTCATTCAAAATCTTAGGTGCCAAAATCTTAAACAAAATCAAATCCAAGTGTTGTATATTGTGTATATACATGTGGGGAGTGGGAGAGAGAGGGAGGGAGAAAGAGTTATAATGCAACTAAATTGAATTTAATACAGGAATACAAGAATTGTTTAAATTTGGAAATGAACTAATGTAATTCTTATTAACTGAATAAAAGATAAAAACTATTGACCATCTCAATAGATGCAGAAACATATTTAATAAATTAAACACATAGTCATGATTTTAAAAAAATATCTCAAACTAGGAATAAAAATATCTTCTTAGTATGATAAATGGAATCTACAAAAACAAAATAAAACAAAAAACCAAACCAAAACAAAACAAAAAACCTGCCAGCACATACTATACTTGACCCAAAAAAATGTTAAGATTTCCACGGAGATTGAGAATGCACAAAGAATGTCTTTTGTCATCACGTTAATTTGACACGTTAGTGGACATCTTCACCCAGGAGAAATAACCTTGGATAAGAAATAAAAGATATAAGGCTCAGAATGGAAGAATAAATTATTATTTACTGAAGACATGATTAGACATTTAGGGAAAAAAGCTATGGATAAATTATTAGTACAAAGAATTGTAGAACACAAAGTTAACATGCAAAATAAAATAATAATATACGAGCTGTGATGGATGATCATATCTGTTAATGTGGTCAAATTGGTCAAATACCCTTCCAGGTGTTGTTGTGCTGGTATTTTTTCAATGTGATTAACATTCAGCAGACTTTAAGTAAATATCCTCCATAATGTGGATGAACCTGTTAAAGAAAAACCATTCCTGACACTTAAAGAACAGTAACTCAGACTTTATTCGGGAGGTCTACCTCAATGGGGTTTTGTGGTAGGGGACAGAGATTGGCCTCAATTTCAAATAGAAGGAAAAGTGGGAATTTACAGCCCAAGAGTAGGCTAGGGGAAAGGGCATGTCAGTGGGTGGAAAATTATTAGGAGGAAACATTGGGGTTAAGGGCGGATTTTGGCCACCTGACCTGATAGGATTCTTGCTGAAGGCACACCATCATGTTCAGTCATCACTTGGGGTGTGATGGAGGATGAGAAACAAGACAGTGGATAGTAAAGTTGAGGGATTCTGGCTAAGCTGAGTTAGTGGGTTCTTGCTAAAATTGAACAATGAGGAAACCTACACAGAAGCTCAAAAGTCAGGGCCTGGTTGAGAGAGAGCTTAGAGGAGCCTCATTAAAGTTTGGTCAAAGAGAGAATCTTTGTTAGACCTCATTTAATCAGTTGAAGGCTTTATGAGCAAAGACTGAGCTTTCCCTAAGGAAGCAATTCTCCCTGAGACTTCAACATAGAAACTTTACCCGAGTTTCCAGCCTACCGCCCCAAGGTATTTGGACTCAATACTGAACCATCAACTCTTACCTGACTTTCTAGTCTGCAGGCCTGCCCTACAGATTTCAGACTTACCAGCCCCCACAATCAAACATGTAAGCCAATTTCTCTCTTTTAAATTTAAATTCAATTAATTAACATATATTATTGGTTTCAGAGGTAGAGGTCAGTGATTCAACAGTCTTACATAATGCTCAGTGCTCATTATATCACATGCCTTCTTAATGTTCATTACCCAGTTACCCCATCCCCCATCCTCTCCCCTCTGGCAACCCTGTTTGTTTCCTATGATGAAGAGTCTCTTACGGTTTGTGTACCTCTTTGATTCCATCTTGTTTTGTTTTTCCCGCTCTTGCCCTATGATCCTCTGTTTTGTTTCTATAAGCCAATTTCTTAAAGCGTCTATCTATCTTATTGGTTCTGTTTCTCTGGAGAACCCTGACTAATATACCATCAGTGAACAATAAAGAAATAAAAAAAATTAGGGGCACCTGGGTGGCTCAGTTGGTTAAGCATCTGCCTTCATCTCAGGTCATGAGCCCAGGGTCCTGGGATTGCGCTCTGCATTGGGCTCCTTGCTTGGCAGGGAGCCTACTTCTCTCTCCCCTTGGTTATGTGCTCCTTCTCTCTCTCTCTCTCTCTCTCTCTCTCTCTCTCTCAGACAAATAAATAAAATCTTTAAAAAAATTAAATTTAAAATAATGTCCTTTAAATTTCCTCAATTATATCGCACCAACTGCCATTTCTCCAAGGTGTCAGAAGCTTTTGTTAGAGGAAGTAGGTGATGGTCATAAGGACCCATGAGGAAAGAGCAGAGGTAGAAAGCCACAAAAGAAATGATACCTACATTCTCCAGAATTTCTTCCCTGTGTTTTCCTTTTGCTGATCTGTCATGGTCTTAAATCAATATCCTTTAACAGATTGTTTCACAAGTTTATGTGAGAAAGTGAAGATGTTTTTCTTCATTTATTCATTGAATATCCATTGAACAACTAACTTGTACCAAGAATGTAATATTTTAAGTAAACTTAATCATAAAAAGATGTTTTTCAACAGCATTAAAAATATAAAATATCTGGGAATTACTCTAAAAGGTTGTGTTCAAGACCTTTATACACAATTCTCTACAACAGAGCTGACATTTTCTTCTGTATAGGGCCACATATTAAATATCTTGGGTTTATAAGCTACAGATAGTCTCTATCCCATTTTAGTCCTCATTTTCTTGAAAATTCTTTAAAATATAAAGTTTAATCTTATCTCATGGACCATACAAAAACAAACCATGAGCTGAATTTGACCTATTGGCCATTGTTTTCTGAGCCCTTCCCCTAAAACATACCTCAGAGAAATTAAAGAAGACCTAATAATTGAAGAAAGAGGCCTTATTCATAGGTTGGAAGAATCAATACTATGAAGATGCCAATTGCCCACAAATTGGTCTATAGATTTAAAGACATCATTAAATTGGATTTCATCAATATTAAATGCTTTTTTCTCCCCAAAAGACAAGAAAATAAAAAGACAATTCACAGATTAGGAGAAGATATTCAAAAACATACTTAACTAAGGACTTACATCCAAAATATAAAAAACCTTTTACAACTAATGAGAAGGAAAAATATACATAAAATGAGCAAATGAACAAAATATTTGAACAAGATAAGCACATGAAAGACCTTTTTTGTCCTTATACTACATCTTAAGGAGGATGTTAATTAAAATCACAGTGAGACACCACTATATAGCCATCAGAATAACTAACCTTCCGAAGACTGATGATAGCAATTGTTGGTGATGATGTGGATCAACCAACAATCCCAGACATTTTTTGTTGGAATGTAAAATGGTACAAGTTCTTTGGAAAATAGTTGGGCAATGTTAAACATACACACACCATTTAAAAGCATTATATCCACTAAGTCTTATATACAAAAGTTCATAGCAACTCTACTTGTAATAGTAAAAAAAAAAAATGGGAATTACCCGACAATGCATTAAAAAAAAAAACAAAACAACATTCACCACAATCAAGTGGGATTTATTCCCAAGATGCAAGGGTGGTTTCAATATTTGCAAATCAATCAATCTGATATATCACATCAACAAGAAAGAGGATAAAACCCATGTGATCATTTCAATAGATGCAGAAAAAGCAATGGACACAGTATAACGTCCATTCATGATAAAAACTCAACAAAGTAGGTTTAGAGGGCACATATCGCAACATAATCAAGGCCATATATGAAAAACCCACAGCTAACATTATCCTCAATGGTGAAAAACTGAGAGCTTTTCCCCAAAGACCAGAAACAAGACAAAGATGCCCAGTCTCACCACTTTTCTTCAACATAGTACTGGAAGTCCTGGTCACAGCAATAAGACAAGAAAAAGAAATAAAATTCATCCAAATTGGTCAGGAAGAAATAAACCTTTCACTATTTGCAGATGACATGATACTACATATAGAAAACCCTAAAATATCTACCAGAGAGCTACTAGAACTGATAAATGAATTCAGTAAGGTCACAGGATACAAAATCAATATACAGAAATCTTACATTTCTAACACAAATAATGAAGTAGCAGAAAGAGAAATTAAGAAAATAATCTCAATTACAATTAAAACAAAAATAATGAAATATCTAGGAATAAAGTTAACCAAAGAGGTGAAAGATTTGTACTTTGAAAACTAATCAACTTCTTGATGAAAGAAATTGAAGACGCAAAGAAAAGGAAAGGCATTCCATGCTCATGGATTGAAAGAACAAATATTGTTAATATGTCCACACTAACCAAAGCAATCTACAGACTTAATGCAATCCCTACCAAAATACCAACAGCAATTTTCACAGAATCAAAACAAATAATCCTAAAATATGTGTGGGACCAAAAAGACCTAAAATAGCCAAAGTAATCTTGAGAAAGAACAAAACTGGAGGTATCATGATCCCAGATATCAAGACATACTACAAAGTTGTAGTAATCAAAAAAGTATGATACTGGCACAAAAAGAGACAAATATATCAACAAAACAGAATAGAGCTCCCAGAAATAAACCCTCATTTTTATGGTCAATAAATCTTTGACAAGGAGGCAAGAATATATAATGGGAAAAAGACAGTCTCTTCAACAAATGGTGCCGGAAAAACTGGATTGCTACATGCAAAAGAATGAAACTGGACCACTTTATTACATCATACACAAAATTAAATTCAAAATGGATTAAAGACCTAAAACTGAGACCTGAAACCATAAAACTCCTACTAGAGAGCACAGGCGGTAAGGTTTCTGACATCGGCCATAGAAACATTTTTCTAGATACATCTGCTGAGCAAGGGAAACAGAAGCAAAAATAAACTATTGAGACTACATCAAAATAAAAAGCTTCTGCACAAAAAAGGAAACAATGAACAAAACTAAAAGACAATCTACTGAATGGGAGAAGATATTTGCAAATGACATATCTGATAAGAGGTCAGTATGCAAAATATATAAAGAAGTTATATAACTTGGGTCACCTGGGTGGCTCAGTCCTTAAGCGTCTGCCTTGGGCTCAGGGCGTGATCCCAGGGTCCTGGGATCGAGCCCTGCATCGGGATCCCTACTCCGCTGGGAGGCTGCTTCTTCCTCTCCCACTCCCCCTGCTTGTGTTCCCTCTCCCACTGGCTGTCTCTTTCTCTGTCAAATAAATAAAATCTTAAAAAAAAAAAAAAGAAGTTATATAACTCCACATGAAAAAAACCCAAATAACCCAAAAAAGTGGGGTGAAGTCATGACTAGACATTTCTCCAAAGGAGACATCCAGATGGCCAATAGACACATGGAAAAATGTTCATCATCACTCATCATCAGGGAAATGGAAATCAAAATCACAATGAGATATCACCTCATACCTGCCTTTCAGAATGGCAAATTTCGAAAACACAAGAAAAAACAGGTGTTGGTGAGCATGTGGAGAAAAAGGAACCCTCATGCACTGCTCGTAGGATGCAAACTGCTGCAGCCACTGTGGATCACAGTATGGAGGTTCCTCAAAAAATTAAAAATAGAACTACCATATGATCCAGTAAATTCTACTGCAGGGTATTTACCCCAAGAAAATGAAAACATTAATTCAAAAAGGTATATGCACCCCTATGTTTATTGCAGCTTTATTTATAATTGCCAAATTATGGAAGCAAGCTAAGTGTCCACTGACAGATGAATGGATAAAGAAGTGCTATGTATATACAATGGACTATTACTCAGCCATAAGAAAAAGAATGAGATCTTGCTATTTGCAACAACATGGATGAATCTAGAAAGTATAATGCTAAGTGAAGTAAGTCAGTCAGAGAAAGACAAATACAATATGATTTCACTTATATATGGAATTTAAGAAACAAAACAAATGTACAAAGAAAAAAAGAGACAAACAGACTCTTAACTACAGAGAATAAACTGATGGTTACCAGAGGGGAGGTGAGTAGGAGGATGGGTGAAATACATGAAGGGGATTAAGAGTACACTTATCATGATGAGCACTGAGAAATATATATAATTATTGGATCACTGTATTGTACACCTGAAACTAATATAACACTGTATGTTAACTGTAGTGGAATTAAAATTTAACAAAAACTGGAATTAACCCAAATGTACAACAACAGGTGACTTCATAAACCAGTTATAAATTCAAAATATAGACTACTATTACTTTACAATGAAAAAGATATCTATTGCTACAAATTAATGATAAAGGTAACATAGATGAGTCTGAAAACAACTACATTGAATAAAAGACAAGATGAATAGTCTATAGAATTCCATTTTTCAAAATTCTAGGAACTGCAAATTATAAAGACACAAAGCCAATCACTTTGTTGCTTGGTTACAGCAAATGGGGTCAGTTTGTGATAGATTAAAATAGACACAAAAGAAAGTTTTTGTTTATTATTTTGATTGCAGTGATGGTTTCACTGGTGTATACGTCTGTAATAACTGATCAAATTATACACTTTAAATGCATGCAGAGTATTGCATGATAATTAATCCTAAATAAAGTCATTAAAAAACAAAGAATGTCACACAGACACATGAATAGAGACATACAAATAAGCAATAGAAAAACAGAAAGCCCAGAGATTCAAATTGACAGATGAATTTAGTATATAAAAAGGTAAAATTTCAAGTCTATGAAAAAAGATGGACTGTCAAGTAAATGAGAATAAAGAGGTGGGCATCGAAAATAAAAGTAAGTGTATATAAACATCTAAGCAGATCAAAATAAATTCCAAATGAATCAAAATTTTCAATGTAAAGATTGAAACCATAAAAGTACTACAACAAAACATAAACTTCTAATAACAGCAAAATGGGAAGGGTCACTCTAACCATGAATCAGAATTCAGAAGCAATTAAGGGATAAAATTATTAAATTAGCCATATAAACTTAAAAAATTTTTGCGTGGAGCTCAAACCAATTCTCCCGCTGTGAACAGCAAGGTCAAAATGCAGTTTTAATGAAAGCTTCTGTTTTGAATGCATGGGATAGCTACTGAAGTTGTGTGTAAGGAACTGTGAGGTCACAGTCTGCAAGAAAAAGAAGCTCAAAGAGATGATCCTGTTATATCGGGGAGTGTCTCCCTCTGAGCAGTTACTGATTGAAAAACAACTGAAAAGCTGGTAAGATGAGCAGAGCTTGACAAACTCATGAAGCAAGAAGATAAAAATTGAAATTTAAGGATCACCAAAAAATGAAGTGCCCTAATAAATACCCCATGCTTTTAGCTGGGACTCTAAAAAGCCTAACCTATGATAAAAAATGTACCCAAAATAGACAAAATCACAAGACTAAAGTCCTTCATATTTTTTATTCCTTACTTGAGAAAGGCAATCTGGAATTGTTTCTTCTCTCAGCCTAGCTGTTGGCCAGAAGCAAAACTAAATCTTATTTCAATGAAGATGACATCATCCAGACTCTTAACTTGTTAATTTTTAATATACAATATCCAGCATCAAATCAAACACATACACACAAATGGATGTTTCCAAGAAAGGAAGGAATAAAACAGACAAGTAGACAGAACAGTTCCACAGGAGATCAAGAAAATAATGGGTGAGAATTTCCCACTAATGAAAAAGATCAAGCCAGAGAGTCAAGAAACAATAGGAACTCATGCAGGATAAGTAAAAAAATAAAAAATAAAATTGGACGGCATCATATTGAAAGTCCTGAAAATCAGATAAGGAAAAAAAGAAATCTTAAAAGCATCTAGAACAACAACTACAAAAAAGGTATTGGTATTACAAGAGCAAAATTAGACCAAGAGCTGACTTCTTGATGGAAACCTTAGAATCCAAAAGACATCTTCATATCTTAATGACGCTAAAATAAAATAACTGCCAAGCTAGAATTATATAGCCAGTGAACAAATCCTCCAGATAAGAAGGGAAATAAAAACTGGTTGGAGTAAACCAATCTTGAGAGAATTCATTAGCTGCAGACTCATAGTTACGGAAATATCAAATGGAGACTTTTAGGCAAAGAAAAAAATTATCATAGAGGAAACAAAGTAATGAAGGAAAGAATAAAGAACAACCTGAGTAAATGTAAATAAATACTGACTCTGAAAACAGTAATAATAATGATTTGGGATTAACAAAATAATATAAAAAGCAAGATACATTGAATGGAATTAAGAGATTCTCAAGTCCTGTGTTGTCCAGCATATGTTAAAAAGTTCTAATTTATATATAACTTTAATAACTCAAGGATGTTTGTTATGATCTCTGAGGTAACTACTAAAATCAATATTAAAAGGACATTTGATAAGCAAGCTAATAGAGGAGGGAAGTTGAACATTGAAAAAAGAATCCAGAAGCAGAAAAGAAAGGAGAGAAAAAGAAACAGAGCAGGTGCAAAAATAGAGAAATATAGTAAGATGGTAGATTTAAAACTAAATGTAATAATTAATTATTCAACTGTAAATTAACCAAATTATCCATTTAAAGACAATGATTGACAGATTGGATTTAAAAAAAAAAAAAAAGACCAAACCTTGCTACATGATGATTACTAGAGACAAATTTAAATATAAATTTAAAGAAAAGTCAAAAGTAAATATTTGGAAAATGATGCAAATGAATAAAAAATAAGGAAGGAAGGAAGGAAGGAAGGGAGAAAGAAAGAAAGAAAGAAAGAAAGAAAGAAAGAAAGAAAGAAAGGAAGGAAGAAAGAGAGAAAGAAAAAGAAAGAAAGGATTTTGTAAGACTTATGAATCAAAAATAAAGCACAATAATACAACTTTAGAAATGAGCATTGGATTTGAATAGACATTTCTGTAATGAAGGTAAAGGCCAAGAAACATATGAAAAGATGATCAACATCATAGTCTTTATGGAAATGCAAATCAAAACTACAATTAGGTACTTACCACTTCACACCCAATAAGATGGCCTTAATTAAAAAGACTGAACAACATACATTGGCAAAGATATGAAGTTGGAACACTCATACATTGCTGGTGGAAACATACAATGGGGCACCCACTTTGGAAAACATTCTCAAATGTCAGTTCCTCAAAGAGTTAAACATTAAGTTGCCATATGACTCAGCAGTTCCATTCATAGGAGAACTGAAAACTCATTTTCACAAAAAACTTGTACATGAATATTCATAGCAGCATTATTCATAGTAGCCAAAAAGTGGTAAAAACCCAATGTCTATTAGCTGATAAATGGATAAACACAATGTGGTATAGTCATACATTAAAGATTATTCTGTCATAAATAGGAATAAAGTACTGATACATGCTACAACATGGATGAACCTTGAAAAATTACACTAAGTGAAAGAAGTGGAACACAGATGAGCACATATTCCATGATTGTTTATATGAAATATACGATGGAGTTCACAAAGACAAAGATTAGTAGTTGTTAGGGGGTAAGGAGAGGGGCAAATGGGGAATGACTGCTAATGGGTACAGGTTTCTTTTCGGGGTGAAGAAACTATTCTAAAACTAGATTATGGTAATAGTTGTACAATTTTGCAAATGTCCTGAGACTCATTGAATTGTACACTTTAAAAGGGTAAACCTTATGGTGTATAAATTATATCTCAATAAAAATGGTACATTCATTTTTGTAATTGCAATAGCATGTAATAATTTTTATGTGTAAAAAAGAGTACTTTTTGTTTAGGTGGTATGGTCAAGTGTTTAGAAAAGAATTATACTGAGTGAAGACTGGAAGACATTGCACCAAAATATTCGTAGTAATCTTCTCTGAGTGGTGGGGTGATGTAAGATTTTCCTCTTTCTTTCTTTCTCTTTCTTTCTTTCTTTCTTTCAATTTATTTATTTATATGGGGGGGTGGAGGGCAGAGGGAGAGGGAGAGAGAGAATGTCAAGCAGACTCCCCACTGATCTTGGAGCCTGACCTGGGGCTTGATTCCATGGCCCTGAGATCATGACCTGAGCCAAAATCAAAAGTGCACTGGGTGTTATACACAACTAATGAATCATCGAACTTTACATCAAAAACCAGGGATGTACTGTATGGTGACTAACATAATATAATAAAAAAATATGATTATAAAAAAAAGATTGGACACTTAACCGACTGAGCCATGCAGGTGTCTCAGATTTCCTTTTTCTTTAATTAAAAAACAAAATACAAAAAAACCAAAAAAAACCATTTCACCTCTTCTTTGTAAACATGTGTTTTTATAATAGAAAAACAAATTTAAAAAACACCATAAAGAAAACGTGTCACATAATGTCATAGTACTCGTGGACTCATATAGACTTTAGACTCCAAAGTCAGAGCTTTGTCACATATGTTGGGCAAGGAATAAGAAAGGTTTGTCACCTTATCATGAAAACATCATGATTCTAAAAACTTCATGTAGTCTTAAGGAGTTCTCTGCTAAGTAGAGGGAAAAAGTTGTTTCCAACTTTATTGAGGTAGAACTGATAAATTGTAAGATTTAAAGTGTACAACATGATGATTTGATATACATGTACATTGTGGAAGGATTCCGATCATCGTTAATGAACACATCCATCATCTCATATATTTACTTTTTGTGTGAGAATATTTCAGTCCTACCCTTTTAGCAAATTTCAATTATTCAATACAGTGTTACCAACTATAGTCATCATGGTATAAATCAGATTCTCAGACCTTATTCATCTAATAACTGAAAATTTGTACCCTTTACTAATCTCTCCCTAATTCCCCTAACCTCTGAGCCCCTGGCAACCACTTTTCCACTCTCTGTTTCTATAACTTCAAGGGTTTTGTTTTTTTATTTGTTTGCTTGTTTGTTTTAGATACTGCAGGTAAGCCACAACATTCATTATCTGTCTTTTTCTGGCTCATTCAGTTAGCATAACACTCTCCATGTTGTTGCAAAGGGCAGGACTTCCTTTTTTTTTAGGCTGAATTATATTCCATTCTCTCTATATATGATATATATATATATTATATATATATAATGTTCTTTATGCATTCTTTTGTTTTCATACCTTGGCTATTGCAAATGATGCTGTAATAAACGTGGGAGTGCATTTGTTTCTTTGAGATAATGGTTTTATTTCCTTTGGATATATTCCCAGAATTGAGATTGCTAGATTATATGGTAGTTCTGTTGTGAATTTCTTAAGGAACCTCCATACTATTTTCTGTAGTGGCTGTACCTCTTTACATTTCCACCACTGTGCAAGTGTTTCCTTTTCTCCACATCCTAAGCAGCATTTACCTTTTATCTTTTTGATAATAAACATCCTAACAGGTATGAGGCAGTATCTCATGATTTTGATTTGCCTTTCCCTAAGGATTAGTGATATTGAGCACCTTTTCATGTACTCATTGGCCATTTGTATATCTTCTTTGTAAAAATGTCTGTTTAGGTTCTTTGTCCATTTTTAAATTGGATTGCTTTTTGCTAGTGAGTTGTATTAGTTCCTTGAATACTTTGGATATTGACCCCTTATTGGATATGTGGTTTGCAAATACTTCTCCCTCTGAAGGTTGCCTTCTCATTTTGCTGAAAGTTTCCTTTGCTGTGTAGGAGCTTTTTAGTTTGATGTAGTCCCACTTGTTAATTTTTGTTTTTGTTGTCAAATGCAAAAAAAAATCATTACCATGACTAATGTCAAAAAGCTTACCCTCTATATTTTCTTCTAGAAGTTTTATGGTTTCAGGTCTTACTATTCAAGTCTTTAATTCAAAATGGATTGAATTGATTTTTTTGTGGATGGTGAAAATTAGAGTCCAGTTTCATTCTTTTAGTGTGGTTTTCCCAAAACCATTATTGAAGAGACAATTCTTTCCCCATTGTATATTCTTGGCTCTTTTGTAAAAAATTAACTGACTATATACACATGGGTGTATTTCTGGCTTCCTTTTTCTGCTCCATTTATTTATGTGGCTGTTCTTATGCCAATACTAGACTATTTTGATTGGTGTAGCTTTATAACATAGCTTGAAATCAGTAAGTGTGATGCCTCCAGCTTTGTTTTTCTCAAGACTGCTTTGGCTACTTGTAGTGTTTGTGGCTCCATACAAATTTTAGGACTTTTTAAAAAAATTTCTGTGGAAAATGCTGTTGAAATGCTGATAGAATGCACTGAATCTATAGGTTGCTTTGCATAGTATGACCATTTTAACAATATTAATTTTTCAGCCCATGAACACAGAATATCTTTCCATTTGTTTGTGTACTCTTTACTTTTTTTCATCAAAGTCTTACAATGTTTCATGCACAGATCTTTCACCTCCTTGGCTAAATTTATGTTTAAGTATTTTATTCTTTTGATGCTATTATAAATCAAATTGTTTTTTACAATTTCTTCTTTTTTTAAAGTTTTACTTATTTATTTGAGAGAGAGAGAGAGAGATCATGAGTGGGGGAAGGGGCAAAGGGGAAGGAGAAGCAGACTCCCCGCTGAGCAGTATTCCTGGAATACATCCCACTTGATCATGACGTATGACCCTCTTAATGTACTGTTGAATTTGGTTTTTCAATATGTTGTTGAGAACTTTTGCATCTGTGTTCATCAGGGAAACATTAAACTTAAATTATATGTTAGGCCAGATGAAATTAACAGACATATACAGAATATTCCATCCAACAGCAACAGAATACATGTTTTTCTCAAGTACACATGGAACATTCTCCAGGACAGAGCCCATGTTAGCTTACAAAACAAGACTCAATAAATTTAAGAAGACTGAAGTCATATCAAGCATCTTTTCCAACCAAAATAATATGAAACTTGAAATCTATTACAAGAAAAAAATTGGGAAAAAACCCTATAAACACATGAAGGCTAAACAATATGTTGCCAAATAACCAATAAGTCAACAAAGAAATCAAAGGGGAAATAAAAAAATACCTGAGACAAATGAAAATGAGAATGCAATGTTCTAAAATCTATGGGATGTAGCAAAAGCAGTGCTAAGAGGGGAATTTATAGCAATCTAGACCTACTTCAGGAAACAAGAAAAATCTCAAACAAACAATGTAACCTTACCCCTAAGGGAACTAGAAAAAGAACAAAAAAGCCCAAAGTTAGTAGAAGGAAGGAGATATGAATGATCAGAGCAGAAATAAATGAAATGGAGACTTACAACACACACACACACACACACACACACACACACACACACCCCAAAGATCAATGGAACTAAGAGTTTGTTCTTTGAAAAGAAAAACAAAATTGAGACACCTTTAGCAAGACTCATCAAGAAAAAAGGAGAGAGGGCCCAAACAAAATCAGAAATGAAAGAAAAGAAGTTACAACCAATACCACAGATATACAAAGAGACTATAATTGTATGTCAACAAATGGGACAGCCTAGAAAAAATGGATAATTCCTAGAAACATACAATCTTCTAAGACTGGGAAAGAAAGAAATAGAAAATCTGAACAGACTGCTTACTATTAATGAAATTGAACCAGCAATCAAAAATTTTCCCACAAACAAAAGCCCAGGACCGAATGGCTTCACAGATGAATTATACCAGACAACTAAATAAGAGTAATACTTACACTTCTCAAACTATTACAAAAAATTGAAGAGGAAGGAATATTTGGGAAAGAAAGACCAAAAGCAACAATGACTAGAAAGGAACAGAGAAAATCTCCAGAAACAATGACAAAACAAGTAATAACATGGCACTGAATTCATATCTATCAATAATTACTCTGAATGCAAATGTACTAAATGCTGCAATCAAAAGATATAGGTGTCAGAATGGATAAAAAAATAAGACCCATCTATATGCTGCCTACGAGAGACTCATTTTGATCTACAGACACCCGCAGATTGAAAGCGAGGGAATGGAGAACCATTTATCATGCCAATGGATATCAAAAGAAAGCTGAAGCAACCATACTTATATCAGACAAACTAGATTTTAAACCAAGGAGTGTAACAAGAGATGAAGAAGGGCACTATATTATAATAAACGGGTCTATCCCACAAGAAGATCTAACAATTATAAATATGCCTTCAAGTTGGGGGCATCCAAATATATAAAACAATTAATAGCAAACATAAAGGAACTCATTGATAATAATATAATAATAATAGAGGACCTTAACACCCTACTTACAGCAATAGACAGATCATCTAAGCATAAAATCAACAAGGAAACAATGGCTTTGAATGACACCCTGGACCAGATGGACTTAATAGATCTATTCAGAACATTTCATCCTAAAGCACAATACACTTTCGTTTTGAGTGTACATTCTCCAGAATAGATCATGTACTGGGTCACAAATCAGGCCCCCACAAATACAAGAAGATTGATATCATACCATGCATACTTTCCAACCACACACTATGAAACTTGAAGTCAACTGCAAGAAAAAATTTGGAAAGATCACAAATACACAGCAGTTAAAAAAAAAATCCTACTAAAGAATGAATGAGTTAACCAGAAAATTAAAGAAAAAAAGAAAAAATACATGGAAGAAAATGAAAATGAAAACACAATGGTCCAAAACCTTTGGAAAGAAGCAAAAGTTGTCATAAGAGGGAAGTACATAGCAATACAGGCCTACCTCAAGAAGCAAGAAAAGTCTCAAATACACAACCTAACTTACATTCAAAGGAGCTAGAAAAAGAACAAGAAATGAATCCTAAAGCCATCAGAAGAAGGGAAATAATAAAGAATAGAGCAGAAATGAATGCTGTAGAAGCAAATAACAACAACAAAACCAGAACAAATCAATGAAACTAGGAGCTGGTTCTTTGAAAGAATTAATAAAATTTATAAACCCCAAGCCAGACTTATCAAAAAGAAAAAAGACTCACATAAATAAAATCATGAATGAAAGAGGAGAGATTACAACCAACACCAAAGAAATAAAAACAATTAGGATATGAAAAATTATATGCCAACGAATTGGGCAATCTGGAAGAAATGAATAAATTCCTAGGAACATATAAACTAGCAAAACTGAAACAGGAAGAAAGAAAACTTGAACGGACTGATAACCAGCAAAGAAATTGAATCAGTAACCAAAAATCTCCCAACAAGTGAAAGTCCAGGGCCAGATGGTTGGTTCCCAGGGGAATTCTACCAAACATTTAAAGAAGAATTAATACCTATTCTTCTCAAACTGTTCCAAAAAATAGAAATGGAAAGAAAACTTCAAACTCATTCTACAAGACCAGCATTATCTTGATTCTAAAACCAGACAAAGACCCCACTAAAGAAGAGAATTACAGGCCAATATTCCTGATGAACATGGATGCCAAAATACTCAACAAGATCCTAGCCAATAGGATCCAACAGTACATTAAAATGATTATCCATCCTTTTTCCTGGGATGCAAGGGTGGTTCAACATTTACAAATCAATCAACATGATAGAGCACATTAATAAAAGAAAAGACAAGAACCATATGATCTTCTCAACTGATGCAGAAAAAACATTTGACAAAATACAGCATCCTTTCCTGATTAAAACTCCTCAGAATGTAGGGATAGAAGGAACATATCTCAATATCATAAAAGCTATCTACTAAAAGCCCACAACAAATATCATTCTCAATGGGGAAAAACTGAGAGCTTTTCCCTTAAGGTAGGGAACATGACAGGGATGCCCACTCTCACCACTTTTGTTCAACATAGTATTAGAAGTCCTAGCCTCAGCAATCAGACAACAAAAAGAAATAAAATGCATTCAAATTGGTAAAGAAGAAGACAAACTCTCTCTCTTCACAGATGACATGATACTTTATGTGTCAAACCTAAAAGACTTCATCCCCAAATTACTAGAACTCATACAGCAATTCAGCAATGTGGCAGGATACAAAATCAATGCACAGAAATCAGTTGCATTTCTATACACTAACAATGTGACTGAAGAAAGAGAAATTAAAGAACCGATTCCATTTACAACAGCACCAAAAGCCTTAAGATACCTAGGAATAAACCTAACCAAAGAGGTGAAGGATATATACTCTAGAAACTACAGAACACTTATGAAAGAAATTGAGGAAGACACAAAGAGATGGAAAAACATTCCATGCTCATGGATTGGAAGAATAAATATTGTGAAAATGTCTATGCTGCCCAGAGCAATCTACACTTTCAATGCAATCCTTATCAAAATACCATCAAACAAACAACCCTAAAATTTGTATGGAACTAGAAAAGACCCAAAATTATAGGGGATTGTTAAAAAAGAAAACCAAAGCTGGGGGCATCACAATGCCTGACTTCAAGTTATACTACAAAGCTGTGATCATCAAGAAAGCATGGTATTGGTACAAAAAAAAAGACACATAGATCAGTGGAACAGAATAGAGACTCCAGAAATGGACCCTCAACTCTATGGTCAACTAATCTTTGACAAGTCAGGGAAGAATATCCAATGGAAAAAAGACAGTCTTTTCAATAAATGGTGCTGGGAAAATTGGACAGCCACATGCAGAAGCATGAAACTGGATCATTCTCTTACATTATATACAAGGATAAACTCAAAATGGATGAAAGACCTAAATGAGACAGGAATCCATCAAAATCCTAGAGGAGAACATAGGCAGTAACTTCTTTGACATTGGCCACAGCGATCTCTTTCAAGACATGTCTCTAAAGGCAAGGGAAACAAAAGCAAAAATAAACTTTTGGGACTTCATCAAGATAAAAAGCTTTTGCACAGCAAAGGAAACAGTCAACAAAACTAAGAGGCAATCCATGGAATGGGAGAAGATATTTGCAAATGACAATTAAGATAAAGGGCTGGTATTCAAGATCTATAAAGAACTTCTCAAACTCAACACCCAAAAACCAAATAATCAAGTCAAAAAATGGGCAGAAGACATGAACAGACAGTTTTTCAAAGAAATCATACAAATGGCCAACAGACACATGAAAAAATGGTCAACATCACTAGCCATCAGAGAAATACAAATCAAAACCACAATGATATACCACCTTACACCAGTCAGAATGGCAAAAATTAACAAGACAGGAAACAACAAGTGTTGGTGAGGATGTGGAGAAAGGGGAACCCTCTTACATTGTTGGTGGGAATGCAACCTGGTACAGCCACTCTGGAAAACAGTATGGAGGTTCCTCAAGATGTTAAGAATAGAGCTACCCTATGACCCAGCAATTGCACTGCTAGGTATTTACCCCAAAGATACAGATGTAGTGAAAAGAAGGGGCACATGCACCCCAATGTTCATAACAGCAATGTCCACGATAGTCAAACTGTGGAAGGAGCCAAGATGTCCTTCAACAGATGAATGGATAAAGAAGGTGTGGTTCATATATACAATGGAGTATTACTCAGCCATCAGAAAGGATGAATACCCACCATTTGCATTGACATGGATGGAACTGGAGGGGATTATGTTATGTGAAATAAGTCAAGCAGAGAAAGAGAATTATCATATGGTTTCACTCATATGTGGAACATAAGGAATAGTGTGGAGGACCACAAGGGAAAGAAGGGAAAACTGAATGGGAAGAAATCAGAGAGGGAGACAAACCATGAGAGACTCTGGACTCCGGGAACCAAACTGAAGGTTACAGAAAGGGAGGGGGGTGGGGAGATGGCGTAACCCAGTGATAGGTATTAAGGAGGGCACGTGTGGTGATGAGCACTGGGTGTTATGCGCAACTAATGAATCGTTGAAGACTACATCAAAAACTAATGATGTACTATATGCTGGCTAATTGAACATAATAATAAAAAAATAAAAATTGAATTTATTTAGGAAAAGGTATTTTAAACACATACACACAAAATAAATAAATGTTGGATCACTATGTTGTAAACCTGAAACTAATAATATTGTATGTCAAATACACTTCAACAACAACAAAGGAAATTGGAAGGAGTATTCAGTGAAGAAGTTAGAGAAATGTATTTACCTAGCAGAAAGGCCAATGGAAAGTTTTGATATGCAGAGGAGTACAGGGTAGTTGGGGCATAAACAATAAGGTTAAAACTCATGTAGCTGATGATATTACAGAGGCCCAAGTGAGCTGAAAGTTGTTAGTAGAGAAAAGGGAAAAATAAAGGGTTTTGAAAAGTATTAAAAGTAAGTAGGACAAAATTAGCCAAAAAAAAAAAAAAAAGAGCGAGTGAGAGAGAGAAACTGTCATCGTTTTGAAATCAACCTACTGTTTTTAAAATCTGACTCATATTTTAATTTGAAACTGGGTCACCAGTACAATATTTAATATTTGCCAAATGCTTACCATGTACTGGATTCTGTGATTACAGCTTTAAATATATCCATTCTTTTGGTCTTCACAAAATCCTGTGGTGTAAGTAATCCACCATTTACAAGCTGTTTTGTTTCATTTCATTTCTGTACCTCATTTTCCTCATTTGTAAAACAGGGATCATTGTAATAGGACCTAAAGGAGCAGTTGCCTGAGACACTGAAATGTGTCTCGTGCAAGGTAGATGGTCCATAAAGCTGAACCATCATTATCATTACTGCTTTTTATACTATTATTACTGCAATGCCTATTTTTTTGCCATTTCACAGATGAGACGAGAAATTAAAAAAAGTTGCCCAACGTCGTGTCGCATGGCTTATTTGTAAACGAATACAATTTCAAATGAAATCTCCTCACACCTCTCTAACCTCTGCTAAAATATTTGAATGCCCTACCTTTGGTTTTAAGGTACACACCAAAATTCTGAACAAAACCTGTATAATCCAAACCCCACTTGTGCCTAAATCTCATGCCATGCTTCCCTCTGTCTGTGCTCCAGTCACAAGAGCCTTGGTTTACTCCTTGCAAATCAACTTAACATGTTCTCTCCTCTCGCTTGGTTTTTGTCCGTCGTCCATCTGTGGCACTCACAGTCTTACACATATTCATCCTTTTATGGACACAGGTGTGTATCTTCTGTAGGGAAGCTTTTGTTAATTTCTCTGACTAGGCTGATAACCTAGTCAATATGCTCTCATAAAACCACACACCTCTCCTTTGTAGCATTTAACATAGCTACAATTTTAAGTTTATTGGTGTGTTTTTGATTCATAGGTTTCCTCCACTAGACATGAGACCGCCTTCTTTCTTTGTTCTCTACTGTGGGTCAAACCTACTGTCTAACAAAGAGGGGTTGAAAAGGGAAAAAAAAAGATAAGAAAAGAAAAAGAAAGACATGAATTGGAAGGGTAACGGAAAGAGACAAAAGGAAATAGTAACAGTTTAAAGAATAAAATCAGTACGATAACAGTTTAGGAAGTGGAAGTTAATATATTTTTAAAATAGATGAACAAAAAGTAATATTTAAGTATGATAAATTATAAATATTTACCAATAGGTAAAAGAGTGAAGTAAATAAAGAACTTAGAAGAAGGAGAAATAAGGTCTGGGACAAGTAACAACGAAACACTGAATTAGGATAAGGAAGGTGTTCAAGAGGAGTGAGAACAAACATTACCTGATAGGTAATGTCTCGGCTGCTTCCACACAGGGCCTTCAGAGATGAGACACGATCAAAGGAAAAGAAGGAAAAAGGGAAGAATTAGTCCATGGGCTATAAGAGCTTTAGGTAACAGAGATAAATACTGTGTTTGCTTTCTCTTCAGAGAAAGATTTAGGTTGATTTGTGAAGGACACCAAATGCTTGTTTGGCAGAGCAGTAACCCAGACAGAAAATGTTATTTTCTAGCATCATTCTCTGCAAGAAAGACACCTGTAAATCCTCTAAAGAGCATGTTAAGGTTAAAAGGTAGCCACAGTTGGATTATCAGGCTTTTGTTTTGCCTGGAGTGTTTAAGGCGTGTACGATGAAGGCTAGAGAAGAAATATGGAAAGAGAAGAAATTTTCCGAGGTCATGTTGCAATAGAGAGAGAAAAGCCAAAGAGGGAGGAATTTTTTTTTTTTAAATTGAAGTATAGTTGACACACAATGTCACGTTAGTTTCAGGTGTACAACATAGTGATTGGATAAGTTAACAAGTACGCGATGCTCCCAAGTGTAGCTACCGTCTGTCACCGTACAACGCTCTTACAATACCATTGACTATATTCCCTTTTGTCCCATGACTTAATCAGTTCAATAAGTGGAAGCCTGTACCTCCCACTCCTCTTCTCGCATTTTGCCCATGTCCCACCCTCTTCCCACCCAAGAGGGAAGGGATTTCAAGGAGAGATGACCGTTAAGAAAAAGACCTCAGTTTTAGGTGATAACCTGTGGCTGATTTGATCGTGTGCCCCCGATCAATAAGCAACAGAAGAAGATAGTGCAAGGGGTCAATAACCACGGAATTGACATAGAATAGAGTGGAATGAGTTCAGTTTTGGAGTCAAACTGATCTGGGTTCAAAACATACCTCTTACATCCTGTTAGTGTCAGCTTTTATGCTTCTCAGACTAGAGTGAAAAACAGAGAGATGTAATCAGTCTTTCAGTCCTCCATAGAAACTAATAATTTTACTAACAGTAATTTATACTTTCTACATTGAAAAAAAAAACATTTTGAAGTAGGAAACACTTGCCTGATGATATGGTATATCTAAAATAATTCAGTTTTAAATACATAACCAAGGATAGTCTTCTAGAAAACATTTAATTTATGGTCCAATTTTATCTTTTACTTTTCTTTTTAAATTTTTCGACTTTTTTTACGTTTCCAACATTTAATGTACTATTTACACAACAGACTCTGAAACTCAGAGCAACTTCCTGGGGACCCAGAGGAAATGAATAGTGGTTGATACACATTACTGCAGGTCATAAAACATACTTGCATTAAAAGTTTTTAGGTACAAACACATTTGAATAAACAAACCCGCAATGCAGAAGCACACTAAATTTTAATGGATAAAGATTTTTTTCCACTGGAGGGTGCAATTTGTCAGTGTATCAAGATTTCCAGAGTTCCTTAAATGAGTGTACTTTATAAATAATATGAGAGAGCTGATTATTTCCAAGACACTAATGTAGAATGCTGAGTAGATTTCATGAAATTTTAAATACGTGAAATTTCACTAATAGGAATCTGGGCTTTATTCTACAATATACTTATGATTTAATTAGAATGAAATGATTTATTAGCTGAGTGTATTTCATTCTTTTATTCTCTTTTTTGGATACTATGCATGACTTTCTTGGTTATTAATACTGCAAAGTGTATGCTAATAATTCATAATAAAGAAAAATACAATCCTGCTTATATTATTATGAAGTTTTGCAGTTGTTTTCCACACAGTCTAAGTGTTCATTAAAATTCTCTACAAAATATAAATCACTTTCCCATTATTAGATTGTACACTCTGTAATAATGTGTGGTCTAAAATTAAATGTAAATTTAATAAACATACTTCTCACATAGTATATATACAAAAGTATATATATATACCTCACATAGTATAAGGCTATTAGGTAATGTGTGCCTTAGATATGATACTAATAAAATATGAATTATAATAACAGCCAATATTTATTGAACACCAGCTAGGTGTCAGGTTCTCTCTTAATTAACTTTCCATTTTTAACTTACTTAATTTTCACAACAACTTCAACAAATAGGCACCATTTCCCCCATTTCACAGATGAGGAATCTAAGGTATCGAGTGACTTGCCCAAGTTGATTCCATTAGTACCAGAACTCAGCATAGGCGGTCTAAATCCATGGCCCAGGCTTAATTACTGTGTAATAACTATGTGAAATTCATTGGTGCCAACCACAGCTGCTTAGATAGTAATGTCTTGATTTTTATTTTAGACACTTGCAGATAAGCACTTTCCATTCTGGGGTCAATATCTTAAAAATATCAATCCAATGTTGTGTTTCTTAACTTGGCCTAACCTGTTAGAACTCCTGTTAATCATGATTTAGATCAACGAGCTGGTGGTACACACCCTTAATCGCCTACCTCGGCAGCCCACCTTCCCTGTCAGTAACAGAAGAGCAGTATTGTGTTGGCACATGTCACTCAGAGTAAAAGACTGCATTGCCCAATCTCCTGCAGTCTCAGAGATGCATGGCTGCCCGACTAAGTGGGTAATGAAGTGTTATGTAAGTGTTGTGTAGGATTTCCAGGGAGTCTCCTTAGAAAATAAGGTCTGTGTCTTATAAGACTTACTCCTCCTCACTCTTTCCTACTGCCTGCAGTGCTGGCATGAAGAGCAGCTGGAGCATAAGCAGCCACTTTGGGCCTTGGGGCAAGATGAATGACAGAACAAGAAGGAAGGCATTCTGTTGCCTCTAAGCCTCTATTTTGAATTTTTCTGTTATATGCAACTGTATTTAATTATATTAACAGGTAATAGATTTTGATAGGGTTTAAGAATCCATTTTCTCTTTTAATCTTGTCAACACCAGACCCCTGACTTACTCAATAGATGTCATCAATTATCTTTTCAGACTATATTAGTTTTAAATATTTTATTAAGCTAGTAATATAAGTTTACTTATTTTTTTACACCATAATTTTCTTAAAGATCATTTCTACCTGTAGTTCAAAATTGATTGTACAAATTGTTCTACTCAGGTTAACAATTTGTGACCTGCTTTTAAGTTGTCAATTATTTAAAATATTTTATATTTCCCTTTTTTATAACCAGGAAGAATACTATGGTATACTTTTCTTGAGGTCAAATAAATTAAAAAGTATTTTATGAGATTAGTGTCATGGTTTGGCAGTAAAGAGTAAGTATGACACAGTCATTTTCTATAAAGGAACCCATAAACTTTATCTTCTGGCATTTCCTCTTTGCTCAGACACAAGCCTATCTTCTGCTGTCCTCTCTTTAAACTTGCTGCCAGGGGCGCCTGGGTGGCTCAGTCGTTAAGTGTCTGTCTTCAGCTTAGGGCATGATCCCGGAGTTCTAGGATCAAGCCCCACGTCAGGCTCCTCCACTGGAGGCCTGCTTCTTCCTCTCCCACTCCCCCTGCTTGTGTTCCCTCTCTCGCTGGCTGTCTCTATTTCTGTCAAATGAATAAATAAAATCTTAAAAAAAAAAAACAAAACTTGCTGCCTGACTCTTATTTAAGGGAAAAGAATAATGAGGTTTGTCTCAAGGTCCTCTCCTTGTCGTTTAATCAAAGTTTTGGGGGAAAAACCCATAAAAACCCCTCTAGATTAGATGACCAGAGGTCTATAGGAGTTATGAAGATTATACAGGTTTTAAGATTTTGCCATATGTAACAATAACAGTAGCAACATAGTATGCTTGTTAATAATACCATCTTACATCATTCATACTTATGTATTTGGCACAGCACTAAGTGATCTGTATGTAATGTCTTTTAATCTTCACAATACTCTGAGAGGTACTAATACTTTACCACTGATAGAACTGAATCAGAATGATACTAAATAACTTGCTCAAGATCACTCAGCTAAAGTGGAAATATTGAAACTTGAACCCATGCTTTTTGACCTTGCAATATTACTATAAACTATTAATACATTCCAGGGTGCCTGGGTGGCTCAGTTGGTTAAGCATCTGATTCTTGATTTCAGCTCGGGTCATGATCTCAGGGTCATGGGGTCAAGCCCAACATCAGGCTTCACACTCAGCACAGAATCTGCTTCAGATTCTTTCCCCTCCTCCCTCTCCCTCTGCCCCTCCCCCAGGTCATACTCTTTCTTTCTCATAAATAAATAAATAAACTCTTTTTAAAAAAAGTATTAATACATTCAGAGAATTGTTATGATTATTGCATTAAATTAGCTGAATCAAAATTACAATTGGAGAAATATAAAAACTATTAAATATAGTTTTTGATATATGCTTTTCAGATCCTCTTTCTTGGTATTAAAATGTAAATTTATGTACATCACCATTTGAATATTTATTACATTAATAATTTAACATTTTAAACTTTTTTCTTACTACATTAAATAATTTCCAAAAGAAAGAGTCATAGCTTTCTTTCAAATTCTTCATTTTTTTTTTTAAAGATTTTATTTATTTATTCGACAGAGATAGAGACAGCCAGAGAGAGAGGGAACACAAGCAGGGGGAGTGGGAGAGGAAGAAGCAGGCTCATAGTGGAAGAGCCTGATGTGGGGCTCGATCCCATAACGCCAGGATCACGCCCTGAGCCGAAGGCAGACGCTTAACCACTGTGCCACCCAGGCGCCCCTCAAATTCTTCATTTTTAAAATTTTTTCTATGACATCACCGTATAAGTCTTGGCAAAGAATCACCAGGTGGCAAATTACTCAGTTCGATAAGGTGCTGATAGTGTCTGGTTCTCTTTAGTTATAGTTGGCCCAATAGGTAAATAAAATTATCCACTTCCACATCTACCAAGAATACACAAAACAAATGATATGTAGAGCTGAAAAATCCTTTAAAATAAATTAAATATTCCCTGTATTTCTAGAGGGAAATAAGGTCCAGATTCAGCAAAAAACTTGACCAAGGTAATTACTCAAGCAAAAGTTAACAGTAAAATATAAAGACCATGTACTTCAGTGTCAGGAGATATTGGTCAAATCTTGGTTCTGCAATTCATTAACCAAGAAAACTTGGCTATGTTGCTGAACTGCTGGGAGGGATCAAGTTTTTAATGGAATTAGCTAATGATAATATCTTCTATAAAATTGTAGTGAAGATCAAATGATAAGATACAAATGGTAGTGTTTTGCAATCTAAGTATTATATAAATGTTGGCTGTTATTAATTGGGTTTTGCTTTCTATCATAGAGAATAGATACTATAAAATGTATACATCATCAGCAATTTAGAACTGGTTCCCATACCAAGGCAAACACCGAAGAGCTTCTTTAAAAATTTTTTGTAAAGAGTTGTAGACATTAGATTTCTCGGGGTGCTGGCAGAGTAGAAATATCCTAAGCTCACCTCATCCCATGGATACAACTAGATAACACCCAGGTTGGTGTAAATAACCCAGAAAAATGGCCAGAAGACTAGTAGAACAGACTCTCCATAGCTAAATGTAGAGAAGAGGCTACATTGAAGAGGGTAGGAAGGGTGGAGATACAATCTGGAGCTAAATGGACTCACCGGACTGTCTGAGGGAGGGACACTTCAGGCGTGCAGAGGGGAAAGGACCATACCCTGCACCAGGCCCCCCAGGCAGAGGGGACCCACACAAGGAAGATGAATCCCAGGACATTTGACTTTGAAAACCAGACGAGCATAATTTCATGAATTCTTACAATCAGTAAGGCTTAACATCTCGAACTTTAAAAATCAGTACGCTCAGCTCTGGGAGTGCTGGGAGGGCAAGAGGTAATGGAGTCCATGACCTTAAAGACACAGCACAACAAACAGCCCCATGGAAATATAGCATAGAAGCAGTAGTTTGAAAAACATCTGGTGTATACAGGGGATTTGTTTACTAACTTACTGTTTATCAGAGCATGTGCTGCAGGGCCAGGTATGATCGGGAGACTTCTCCAGGAACAAAGGAGTTGGTGGGTGCTATTTCCATTCCTCACCCACCAGCCTAGACAAACACCTGCAGAAACCAGCATGTTGCCAACATTCTTTACCTCACTTGCTAACAGTGCACCCCAGTCCTTCCCTGTGTTCTCTTGTGTACACATTCCTCCAGCCAGGCCTCAGATCCAGCTCTTCTCCAAGAGCATACCCATGCAAATGCAAACCTTGCTAACACCTCTCCCCCTGAACACTTCTGGGCATACCCCTGCTCCAACCCAGCTGGTGTTGGCAGGAGTTTTGGGCAGCTGCAGGTCCCCTCCTACAGTGGAACTGTGCTGACCTTGCTGGTACTTCCTGTCTACCATGCTCTCCTGCAGACTTGCCCCCTCCACCCCTGAGGAAGGCGTTTCTAAAGTAGCTCCGGGTCCCATCCCACAGAGACCTGCTCAAATCTTGCTAACATCATGCCTCCTGCCCCCATGTTCTCCTGTGGACATATCTACTCCAGTACATCCTTGGACAGAGACCATCCAAAGAGGTGTCAGAAGCCTGGCAGTGTGCAAGCAGCCCTGACAGGGGCCAGCACCACGCCGGAGTGACTCCTGCTTTGGGGAGAGGGGGAGATAACCACACACACCCTATTTTCACTGCTGCCCTAGCAGTGGGTTGGGGGCAGACATCTGGTCTGTCTGCAGATCCTACCCACCAACAAAAGCTTTTCAGGGGACAAAATAGGGAAAGTACATGGCAGTTCAGTGCTCCTAGATCTCTGGAAAATGCCTGGTCTGACTCAACTCAAGTTCAAGGTGGTTCCAGACTAGTCCTCTAATAACACAGGGACCAAACCCTGCTCACAATAGGCAAAGAGAGCCATTGCAGACAACTGGACTGAAGGCTAAAGTGGCTCAGCACATCACACACATGGGAGACACCCATGAAGGGTCAGATTCTGGTGAACAGGGGACACTGCACTGCAGGGCACTACAGAATCTCTTCTTCTTAAGACCACTACTTTCAAGACCAGGAGATGTAGCTGACTTTTGTAACACACAGAAACAGACACAGAGAGTTAGATAAAAAGACGAGACAGAGGAAAATGTCCCAAATGAAAGAACAGGACAAAGTCACAGCAAGAGAGCTAAACAAAACTAAAATAAGTAATATGCCCCATAGAAAATTTAAATTAATGATCTTAATATACTCAATGGACTTGAGAAAAGAGTGGAGAGCTTCAGTGACACTCTTAATAAAAAGATAGAAAACATAAAAAAGAACCAATCAGAGATGAAGAACTCAATAACTGAAATTAAAAATTGCGGTAGTTGGAATAAATAGTAAACTAGAGAAAGCAGAAGAACAAATCAGAAACCTGGAGGACACAGTAATGGAAAGCAATCAAGCTGAACATGAGAGAGAAAAAAAAATAATAAATGAAAATAGACTTAGGAAACTCAGTGATACTATCAAGCATAATATCATTCACATTATAGAGATCCCAGAAGGAGAATACAGAAAAAGAGGCAGGAAATTTATTTGAAGAAATAATAGCTGAAAAGTTCCCAAATCTAGGAAAGGAAACAGAAATTCAGATCCAGGAGGCGGAGAGAACTCTGAACAAAATCAACCCAAGGAGGTCCACACCAAGACACATAGTAACTAAAATGGCAAAAGTAGTTATAAAGAGAGAATTTTAAAAGCAGCAAGAAAAAAAGAGAAGAGTTACATACAAGGGAAAAAACAAGGGTTATTAGCTGATTTTTCAGGAAGAACTTTGAAGGCCAGAAGGGAGTGGCAAAATATAGCCAAAAAAAAAAAAAAAAATCTGCAGCCAAGAATACTCTATCCAGCAAGGCTGTTATTCAGAATAGAAAGAGAGATAAAGAGTTTCCCAGACAAACAGAAGTTAAAGGAATTCATGACCACTAAATAAGCCCTACAAGAAATGTTAAAGGGGACTCTGTGTGGAAAAGAAAGGCCATATATAAGGACTAAGAAAAGTAGGAAGCACAAAAGCAGTAAAAATAAGGATATCTATCAAAATTTGTCAAGAGATTCACAAAATAAAATGATGTAAGGTATGACACCATGTAAAGTATGATACTTAAAGCATGGGGGAGTGATGAGTAAAGAAGGGGTTCAAACTTAGGGGCGCCTGGGTGGCACAGCGGTTAAGCGTCTGCCTTCAGCTCAGGGAGTGATCCCAGCGTTATGGGATCGAGCCCCACGTCAGGCTCCTCCGCTATGAGCCTGCTTCTTCCTCTCCCACTCCCCCTGCTTGTGTTCCCTCTCTCTCTGGCTATCTCTATCTCTGTCGAATAAATAAATAAAATCTTAAAAAAAAAAAAAAGAAGGGGTTCAAACTTAAGTGACCATCAACAATATAGACTGCTATATGCATAGGATGTTATATACAAATCTAATGATAACCACAAGTTAAAACTCAGTGATAAATGTGCAAAAAATAAACAGCAAGAAATCCAGCATATCACTTAAAAAATCCAGCATATCATGAGAGTAAAGAGAAAAAGAAGAAAGGAACAGAAAAGAACTTAAAAAATCCCTATAATACAAGTAACAAATGGAAGTAAGTACATACCTATGAATAAATGAATGTAAATGTACTAAATGCTCCAATCAAAAAACATAAGGTGATGGAATGGATAAAAAGCAAGACCAATTGACATACTGCCTACAAGAGACTCATTTCAGACCTAAAGACAAATGCAGATTAAAAGTGAAAGGGAACTTAAAAAAAAAGAAAAAAAAAAGAATCCTTTGGACACCTAGGTGGCTCAATTGGTTAAGCATTTGCCTTTGGCTCAGGTCATGTTCCCAGGGTCCTGGGATCCAGTCCTGCATCAGGTTCCCTGCTCAATGGGAAGTCTGCTTCCCTTTCCCTCTGCCCCTCCCCCTTGTTCATGCTCTCTCTCTCTCTGTAGCTCTTGCTTTCCCTGAAATAAATAAATAAAATCTTAAAAAAAAGAAAGAAAGAAAGAAAGAAAGAAAGAAAGAAAGAAAGAAAGAAAGAAAGAAAGAAAGAAAGGAAGAAAGGAAGAAAAAAAGAAAGGGAAGGGGAAAAAATGGAGAGTCCCATGTGGTGAGGAAAAAGGCTTTCTTCCAACAGCCATGTGAATGCAGTACCCAGACTTCAACTCTAGGCAACAAGTTTATTGCAATCTCTAGGGAGCCTTAACCAGAACCAGCTGCTTTTGGATTTCTAAACATAAGCTGATACAAGATAATAAATGCTTGTTGTTTTAAGCTGCCAAGTATTGGAGGACTTTGTTACATAGCAACAGATTATCAATATACTTGTAAATCTCCATCTAAAAGTGTCCACTATTGAAGAAGCATTAAATAGGCAAACGATAACTCACTTGTCATCAATCAGCCTCTGTCTTCAGCCGCTCCAGTGCTAGTAAAATGGTTGCAGGAATAGAGAAGGCATGGCACAGGATTGAAAGCTATTCATGGTCTCAACAACATGAGCTCCCATTCACTGAGGTTTATCTATCCAGTTACTGCTGCTCCTGGAACTCCAAATTGACAGAATGGAGAACAACACTGAAACATTCTATGAAGAAACTAACTAACCAGCTGGTAAGATAGCAACATTAGATGTTTTTCAGTGTCCAAGCTTAGAGATTTTCCTGTTATCTTTATGTTATTGATTTTTTTAGTTCGATTTTTGTTTTTTGTGTTTTTTTGTGTTTATGGTTAGAGAATAATCATTTCAATTTATAGCATAGGTTATGGTCTATCTTTTTTTTTTTTTAATGATTTTTTATTATATTATGTTAGTCACCATACAGTACATCCCCGGTTTCCGATGTAAGGCTCGATGATTCATTAGTTGTGTATAACACCCAGTGCACCATGCAATACGTGCCCTCCTTACTACCCATCACCAGTCTATACCATTCCCCCACCCCCCTCCCCTCCCAGGCCCTGCGTCCCTTTCTTCCCCTACTGATCATCCTAGTTCTTATGTTCCATAGATGAGAGAAATCATATGATAGTTGTCTTTCTCTGCTTGACTTATTTCACTTAGCATTATCTCCTCCAGTGCCGTCCATGTTGCAGCAAATGTTGAGAACTCGTTCTTTCTAATAGCTGAGTAATATTCCATTGTATATATGGACCACAACTTCTTAATCCAGTCATCTGTTGAAGGGCATCTCGGCTCCTTCCACGATTTAGCTATTGTGGACATTGCTGCTATGAACATTGGGGTGCATATGGCCCTTCTCTTCACTACGTCTGTATCTTTGGGGTAAACACCCAGTAGGCAATGGCTGGATCATAGGGTAGCTCAGTTTTTAACTTTTTAAGGGGCCTCCACACTGTTTTCCAGAGTGGCTGTAAGGTTATGGTCTATCTTGATATGCGTTCCATGTGAATTTGTGAAGAATGTGTATTCTGCTGTTGTTGGTAAAGTGCTCTATAAATGTAAATTAGACCACACTGGTTTATTATGTTTTGAGTTCTCTTATTTCTTTGCTGAATTTCTGTCCATATTTTTGCATCAATTTTTAATAAAGGGGTGTTGAAGTCCCTAACTATAATTACAGACTTGTTTATTTGTCTTTTCATTTTGATCAGCTTTTGCTTTACTGATTTTGCAGCTCTGATTTTTGGTATATACACATTTAAGATTGCCTGTATTTTTATTTCTGGTGTGTATAATGTTTCTCTCTCAGGGAATTTTCTTTTCTTTGAAGTCAAATTAAAAGAATATTAATATAGTCACTTCTGTTTCCCTTTAAGTAATGTTTGCATTAGATATCCTTTTATATCTCTTGTTTTCAATCTGCCTATATTGTTATATAGAGAGAGTATATAATTAGGCTATGATTTTAGATTCACTTTGTGAATCTCAGTCTTTTAATTGGTGTATTTTTCTATTTATATTTAATATAACTGTTGATACATTAGGGTGTAAGTCTGCCATTATAGTTTTTGTTTTCTGTTTGTTATTTCTCTTTTTTTGTCTTGGTGTGGGTCATAATTCCATTTTGATTTATCAATAGCATTTTTTGTTCGTTTAGGTTATTGTATTTTTAGTTCTAAAATTTCCATTTGGATCTTCTTTATGTTTTCTACTTCTTTACTGAGACCTTTTCTTTCTTTACTGAGGATTTATGTTCTTTCATTTGCTTCAAGAATGTTTGTAATTGCTCATGAAGCATTTTTGTTCTGGCTGCTTTAACAAGATTTGTCAGATAATTCCACCATTTATTTCATCTTAGTGTTGGCATTCACTGATTAGTATTATTATTTTGTTCATTCAGTTTGAGATCTTTCTGGTTCTTGCAATGAGAATAATTTTTTAAATGGAAACCCAGAAATTTGCATATTATGTTAAGAGATTCTGGGTCTTATTTAAACTTTCTGTGTTAATTGGATTCCTCTGACACTACTGCATGGGAATGGGAAAGGTGTATTATAATTACTATCAGGTGGGCAGAAATCTAGGTAACTCACTCAGTCTCTGTTGATGCCCATGAGTGCTGTACCTTTTTGGCTGAGAGACGAAGAAATGTCTTATTGCTTTCACGAGGCCTTCACTAACATGATAGCAGTGGGAGGGATCTCATTAATTCTGGGCAGTGGCAAACATTTTAACTTTTCTGTAAGGCACCTATGATACCATCCCATTGGGGAAGGATACTTCATAACCGCTGAATGTGGTTGGAAATACAGGCTCCCCACATAGTCTCCATTGGTAATATGGGGAAGGGCCTGTTACTACTGAGTGAGTATAAATCCTAGTTCCGAGCTTAGCCTTCTCTGACAATACCCCAGCAGGAGAGTTGGGGTGACTTGCTACAGCCTGATGGAATGAAAGTCTAGGCTCTCTGCTTGACCTTTGCCGGAATCAGTAGAAGTGGGACCACAGTTTTTTTCTATGGTATTTGGCTACAGTTGAGTGGTTGTTTAAAAGTCTTCTGTCTTGCTATGTTGCCTCTTCCCTGGTCTTTTGGCTAAAGAGGGCAGGATTTTGCTGGAGCTCTGTTTGTCTGCATCCATTGGCATATCTGAGTTGCTGGTTTTTTCAGTTCCAAGTCTGGGGTATATGATGACAAACAAAACAAAACAAAACAAAACAAAACACAAAACAAGACACCCAAGGAACTTAATCATTGTCATTTCTTGAGCCCTGAGTACACCATCCAGTCTGCTTTCTTCTATCTTTCAGAGTCTCTTTATGTTTGCTTTACACATAATGCCCAGGGGTTTAAGTTGTAATTAGTAGAAAGAATGGGGGAAAGTATGTGTACTCCATTTTCCCAGAATAGGTCCCAGGAATATTTTTATATTTTTAAATGATTAAAAAAAATCCAATAGAAGAGTAAAATTTCATGATACATGAGAATTATATGAAATTTAAAATTTAGGGTCTATAAATAAAGTTTTAATTGTCTATAGCTGCTTTTGTGCTACACTGGCAAAGTTTGAGTAGCTGCATCAGAGACCGTATGGTTCAGGAACCGTAAAATATTTATTATCTGATCCTTTATAGAAATTTGCTGACCCTTGGATCACCTAATGGAATGAATTACTAGCATTTTATTAACAGAACTGAGTAGAGTACCTCCTCAAAAAAAAAAAATAATAGGAAGGGATGTGTAAATTCAGATAGACTCTGCTCAGTTTTATGCTATGGTGAATACAGGTTTGGTTGAAATGTTGGTCAGGAAAGATGATGCTATCGTAGATCTCCTGCACTCCTCCTACCTCGTATCCCTATTTTTTTACAACAATCCTTATCTCATCAATTCTAAGAAGTACTTTTCCTCACATTTGAATATCTCTGCTGTGACTTACAACCAGTATCTTGTCCTAGTTTAACTGGCAGTATTTTTTCTTTCTTAGTCATGTATAAAATAATGATGCACCTTACAACTGATGATGTCTTAGATTTGAAATACAAAAATGATCTGGAACAATTACGAATAAATCCTTAAGCAGTTAAGAAAACACACCTTTTTGAGTTTAAGTCAAAAGCTACTCAGGTTATATTGAATGAATTTTCCTTACACATTGACCTCAAAATCACTTTTTAAATTCTTTTCGGTGCAAAACATTTTTCACCTATGATTTTTTCCAATTAGATGTTTTTCTAGCAAAGTCTGGTACAAATATTCTTATATATTTTTTTCTACTGTCAAAATGTTCTCCAAGAAGTTTGAATGTCTCTAAAAAACATTTTTCATTATGATTGTACATCTTTTTGTGTATTTGAATTCTGTTTTCATGTTGTAATTGTATAACCAAGGTTGTCACTGTCATAATGTTGACCAATTCTTATCCTAGGAGTCATAAATAGTAAGTCCAAAACTAATTTGGAAAGGCATGATGTAAGGGGAAAAAAAAAACCCAATAGTACTATTTCCCACTTATCTAACCTTTCAAGGGCACTTAGCAGTTAGAAGAACATTATAAGTACAGACAGATTTCATGATTAGAAGGTTCATTAGTAAGAAGGTACAGAATACTAATCACAAGACTTTCATTTGCACTGACAAGGTCTGACCTAGCTAGCATTCATCAGTGACAGTGGAATTGCTCCCTGGTGGTATCAACCACAGGCAAGGCGGGGAAAACATGTTCTTCATGGAGGAATTCATCAAAAGTAAGCAGAGCTGTATCACACACCATTGCTTTCAGGAACTCCCTAGAGAGTAGCCAGCATCTTATCTGAGTCAGTTTGTTTGGTCTATAAAATGCAAAGTGCTCAGAGGAAGTTTGCATGTTAAAGAAAAACAGTTTGAACTTTGGAACTCTGGACAAACAACCACCACATGAATCTGTATCTTAAATAATCTAATTGACCATGAGTAGGTGCTTTAGTCAACGTTAAGTCCATAGGCATAGGAGTATACTCTGCGTTTAAACTTGCAGTAATTACAAACGTTATAAACTCTTATAGATATTTCCATTTTGAAATACTGTGACACCAGAAAGATAACTACATTAATATCAATCAAGATTGCATATTTTAAGCCTGAAAGTATATTTTCATATAAATATAAATGTATATTTAATGGCTCTTTTCCCAAATGTTACAACTTTCAACAAAATATGTCCTTATCATGTAAAAGCATTTTATGAATAATGATTAAGTTCTCACAGCTGTGCTTGGTGCTGTGATGGACAAAACTGAGCAGTGCTAGTATTTCCATCTACAAAGGGCTTACTCCAAATCTGTTATAAAATTAGCAAATGAAATAATTTAAAATTATACAAAACAAAATATAACTGTGTGGGAAGTACTCAGGCTCTGGTGCCTTTGAACCTTTTTCATTACCTGTCTCCCCTAGACCTCAGTTTCCTTAACTATAAAATAAGACAATATTACTGAACATACGAGGTTGGGATAACTGTTAGGTAAATGGTGATTACTGTAAACAACTCCAAATAATACAGTAAATATCTCAAATGCAGGCCTATCTCATTTTATTGCACTTTGCCTTTTGTGCTTTACAGATACTGCATTTTTTTTTTTTTTACAAGTGGAAGGTTTGTGCCAACCCTGTGTTGAACAAGTCTATCAGCACCATTTTTCCAACAGCGTTTGCTCACTTCATGTCTCTGTGTCACGTTTTGGTAATTCTTGCAAATATTTCAAACTTTTTCATTATTATTACATCTGTTGTGGTGATCTGTGATTAGTGATCTTTGATGTTACTATTATAATTGTTTTGGAGAGCCACAAATCACACCCCATTTAAGATGATGGACTCAATAAATGTGTGTGTTCTGACAGCTCCACTGGCCATTACCCCATTTCTCCCCCTCTCCTCAGGCCTCCCTATTCCTGAGATACAACAGTATTGAATTTAGGCCAATTAATAACCCTACAATGGCCTCTAGGTGTTCAAGTGAAAAGGAGAGACACACATCTCTCACTTTAAATCAAAAGCTAGACATAATTAAGCTTAGTGAGGAAGCCATGTCAAAAGCTGAGATAGGCTGAAAGCTAGGTCTTTGGCAGAAAACAGTTAACTAAGTTGTGAATGCAAAGGAAAAGTTTTTGAAGGAAATTAAAAGTGCTGCTTCAGTGAACACACATATGACAGAAAGTGAAACAGCCTTATTGCTGATGTGGACAACGTTTTAGTGGTCTGGGTAGAGGCTCAAACCAGTACACATTCTTTCCAGCCAAAGCCTAATTCAGAATAAGACCCTACCTTTACTTCAATTCTACGATGGCTGAGAGAGGTCAAGAAGCTGCAGAAGAAAAGTCTGAAGCTCCAGAGGTTGGGTCATGAGGTTTCAGGAAGGACGCCGTCTCTGTAACATAAAGGTGCCCGGTGAAGTGGCAAGTCCTGATGTAGTCGTCCAGAAGTTCTAGGTAAGAGACCTCAGGAAGGTTGCTATTCTAAGCAACAGATTTGCAATGTAGAAGAAACAGTTTTACATTGGAAGAAGACACCATCTAGCACTTTCATGGCTAGAGAGGAGAAATCAGTGCCTGGCTTCCAAGCTTCAAAGGATAAGCTGATTCTCTTGTTAGGGGTAATGCAGCTGGTGACTTTCTCTAAAAGCCAATGTTCGTTTACTATTCTGAAAATCCTGGAGCCCTTAACAATTATGCTTAATCTACTCTGTCTGTGCTTTATAAATGGAACGACAAAGCCTAAATGACAGGATGTCTGTTTACAACATGGCTTACTGAATATTTTTTCTTTCTTTAAATTATGTTCAGTTAGCCAACGTATAGGTTTACTGAATATTTTAGACTCACTGTTGAGACCTGCTGCTCAGAAAAAAATTCCTTTTAAAAGATTACTGCTCCTTGACAATGTACTTGGTCACCCAGATCTGTGCTGGAGATGTACAATGAAATTAATGCTGTTTTTTTCATGCCTGCTAACACAACATCCATTCTGCAGCACGTGGATCAAGGAGTAATGTTGACGTTTAAGCCTTATTCTTTAAGAAATACATTTCATAAGGTTGTAGTTGCTTCTAATGGATCTGGGCAAAGTAGTAAAGTGAAAATTTTCTGGAAAGGATTCACTATTCTAGATGCTATTAAGAACATTTGTGATTCATGGGAAGAGGTCCAAATGGCAACATTAACAGGAGTTTGGGAAAGGTTGATTCTGACCCTCATGGATGACTTTGAGAGGTTCAGGACTTCAGTGGAGGAAGTAACCACAGATGTGGTGGAAATAGCAAGAGAACTAGAATTAGAAGTGGAGCCCAACGTGGTGTCTCAATCGGTTAGGCATCAGCCTTCGGCTCAGGTCATGATCCCAGGGTCCTGGGATTGAGCCCTGCATCTGGCTCCCCACTTAGCAGGGAGTCTGCTTCTCCCTCTCCCACTCCTCCTGCTTGTGTGTGCTCTCTCTCTCTGTCACATAAATCAATAAATACATCTTTAAAAAAAAGAAATGGAGCCCAAAGATGTGACTGAATTGGTGTATTCTTATGATAAAACATACACAGATGGGGAGTTGCTTTTCACAGATGAATGAAGAAAGCAGTTTCTTCCTCCCTTCCTCTTTCTTTCTTTCTTTCTTTCTTTCTTTCTTTCTTTCTTTCTTTCTTTTCTTTCTTTCTTTTTTATTATGTTATGTTAGTCATCATATGGTACATCATTAGTTTTTGATGTAGTGTTCCATGATTCATTGTTTGTGTATAACACCCAGTGCTCCATGCAATACATGCCCTCCTTACTACCCATCACCGGGCTAGCCCATCTCCCCTCCAACCTCCCCTCTAAAACCCTCAGTTTATTTCCTGGAGTCCATAGTCCCTCGTGGTTCATTTCCCCCTCTGTTTACTCCCCCTTCATTTTTCCCTTCCTTCTCCTACCGACCTCCCTGCTATTTCTTATGTTCCATAAATGAATGAAACCGTATGATAATAGTCTTTCTCTGCTTGACTTATTTCACTTAGCATAATCTCCTCCAGTCCCATCCATGTCGATGCAAATGTTGGGTAATCGTTCTTTCTGATGGCTGAGTAATATTCCATTGTCTGTATGGACCACATCTTCTTTATCCGTTTGTCTGTTGAAGGGCATCTCTGCCCCTTCCGCAGCTTGGCTATTGTGGACACTGCTGCTATGAACATTGGGGTGCATATGGCCCTTCTTGAGATGAAAACTACTCCTGCTGAAGATGCTGTGAAGATTGTTGAAATGACAAAAATATTTTAAATATCACCTAAGCATAGTTGATAAAGCAGCAGCAGGGTTTGAGAGGATTGACTACAGTTTGAAAGAAGTTCTTCTGTGGGTAAAATGCTATCAAACAGCATCGCATGCCACAGAGAAATCACCCATGAAAGGAGTCAACTGATGTGGCAAACTTCATTGTTGTCTTATTTTAAGAAATTGTCACAGCCACCCCAGTCTTCAGCACCATCACCCTGATCCATCAGCAGCCATCAGCTTTGAGGAAAAACCCTCCACCAGCGAAAAGATTATGACTCGCTGAAAGCTCAGATGGTGATTAGCATTTTTTAGCAATAAATCATTTTTAAAATGAAAGTATGTACATTGTTTTTTAAAGACATGTTCCTACTGTGCACGTGATGGGTTACAGCACTGTGGAGACGTAACTTTTTTTTTTTAAGATTTTATTTATTTATTTGACAGAGATAGAGACAGCGCGAGAGGGAACACAAGCAGGGAGAGTGGGAGAGGAGGAAGCAGGCTCTTAGTGGAGGAGCCTGATGTGGGGCTCGAACCCAGAACGCTGGGATCACACCCTGAGCCGAAGGCAGATGCTTAACCGCTGCGCTACCCAGGCGCCCCTGGAGACGTAACTTTAATGTGCACTGAGAAACCAAAAGTCAAAAGAAATTCTTTTGACTCACTTTATCGTGATATTCACTTTATTGCAATGGTCTGAAATTAAACCCGCAATATCTCTGAAGCATGCCTGTACAGGCCTACTGAAGTGGAGACTAGGGCTGGGCCTTAAAAAGTCTCTATTTCATATGCTAATAAAATTATTATCGTCTTACATTGGAAGTTTTCTGAAATTGATGTTAAAACAAACGGTGAAAAAACAACTAAGGATTAAATTATGATACAGTTAACATTGACTACCTGTCTGTCAATTTATGAAACACCTACAGGTAGGTGATTTTTAACTTTAATTTCGATTTTATTACTGATTGAAATGTCTTCCCAAAAATTAAACTCTGGTGCAGGATTAAAACAAAATGTTCCTTTCTAAACAAAATATATTTAAACGCCACAGATTTCTCAGATTTGTCAGAAGAAATTGTGAAGCTTTTTCTTAATTTTTGAAGAAGTGATATAGTTATGAACTTGAAAATGGGAAGAATAAAAAGGTATGTTATGAATAATATCCCATTCACTCCTGTCCCTCAGCCACCCAGATGTTTTTTCCAAAGTGAAAGTTAATAAAGGTAGTTGGTATATTTTGATCCTCGGCAACAAGCTATGAGAGATTTTTCCCTGTGAATACACTCTTCTGAATTTGGGTGGCCCTGGGAATATTTACAGCTAAGATGTCAAGCTGTAATCAGTATCTACAATCACCTTGCATTTCCGTCTCTCTAGAGGAACAAACGCCTAGCTCTAGTTTCTTTCTCAGGTTGGTACAGTTCCGTGTGCTGTGTTCCCGTAGTCTTTGGGGCAAGGGTTTTCAGGTAAAGTTTCTGTGCTCTTAACAACGACAGTAAAAAATGAAATCCCAAAAGGAAGATAGAAGAAAATTAGGAATCTGATGGGACAGCAGCCAGGAAATTTGACCATAATATTACTAATGTTTTATGATTCCTTATTATGTGCCATATTAATATATTAAAATTTTTACTTAATATTTAATTCTTATAATTGTCATAAGTAAGTACTATTATTATCATTTAAACACGAGGAGATATAGATTTAGTAACTTTCACAAGGTTATACAAAAAAAGACAGAACTAGTGTTCAAAGCAGAGTGGTCTGGCCCCAGAGGTAGCACTGTTTTATAACTAAACAAAACCCCCACTTGTGTACCTGAAGATAGGCAGGAGGCCAGAGCTCCACGTTTCAGCGTCATTTCCTACATCAGAGATTGAATGTAGTAGCAGTAGATTAGCTCTGGATCTTACTACACAGTGGGGGTAGGGGAGAAGAGAGAGAGAGAGAGAATGTCCAGTGTACAGATAAACTTAGTTTTCATTGCTTACTGTTAGAGATTAAGACTGCACTGAAGGAAGGCTGGGGGAGCCAGAAATGGAACTTTTTCAGGGGAAAAGGAAAATTTTGGGTAAAAAGTAAAATGCACTTGATAGCATTGACTGTTCAGCAGGGCATCTCCCTCATTTCTCATCTATCGCTCTTCTAATATCTATCTATCTATCTATCTATCTATCTATCTATC